>NW_027596867.1:0-140000 GCF_964194155.1 Cetorhinus maximus
ACCACCCACCCTCCCCCACCCCCCCCCCTCCCCCACCCCCCAGCCCCACCCCACCCCACCCCCAACCCTCCCCAACCCTACCCTCACCCTACCCTAACCCTACCCCTCACCCCCCTCCCCTACCCCAACCCCTACCCCACCCCTAACCCTAACCCTAACCCTCACCCTACCCTACCCCTAACCCCTAACCCTAACCCTAACCCTAACCCTAACCCTAACCCTAACCCTAACCCTAACCCTAACCCTAACCCTAACCCTAACCTAACCCTAACCCTAACCCTAACCCTAACCCTAACCCTAACCCTAACCCTAACCCTAACCCTAACCCTAACCCTAACCCTAACCCTAACCCTAACCCTAACCCTAACCCTAACCCTAACCCTAACCCTAACCCTAACCCTAACCCTAACCCTAACCCTAACCCTAACCCTAACCCTAACCCTAACCCTAACCCTAACCCTAACCCTAACCCTAACCCTAACCCTAACCCTAACCCTAACCCTAACCCTAACCCTAACCCTAACCCTAACCCTAACCCTAACCCTAACCCTAACCCTAACCCTAACCCTAACCCTAACCCTAACCCTAACCCTAACCCTAACCCTAACCCTAACCCTAACCCTAACCCTAACCCTAACCCTAACCCTAACCCTAACCCTAACCCTAACCCTAACCCTAACCCTAACCCTAACCCTAACCCTAACCCTAACCCTAACCCTAACCCTAACCCTAACCCTAACCCTAACCCTAACCCTAACCCTAACCCTAACCCTAACCCTAACCCTAACCCTAACCCTAACCCTAACCCTAACCCTAACCCTAACCCTAACCCTAACCCTAACCCTAACCCTAACCCTAACCCTAACCCTAACCCTAACCCTAACCCTAACCCTAACCCTAACCCTAACCCTAACCCTAACCCTAACCCTAACCCTAACCCTAACCCTAACCCTAACCCTAACCCTAACCCTAACCCTAACCCTAACCCTAACCCTAACCCTAACCCTAACCCTAACCCTAACCCTAACCCTAACCCTAACCCTAACCCTAACCCTAACCCTAACCCTAACCCTAACCCTAACCCTAACCCTAACCCTAACCCTAACCCTAACCCTAACCCTAACCCTAACCCTAACCCTAACCCTAACCCTAACCCTAACCCTAACCCTAACCCTAACCCTAACCCTAACCCTAACCCTAACCCTAACCCTAACCCTAACCCTAACCCTAACCCTAACCCTAACCCTAACCCTAACCCTAACCCTAACCCTAACCCTAACCCTAACCCTAACCCTAACCCTAACCCTAACCCTAACCCTAACCCTAACCCTAACCCTAACCCTAACCCTAACCCTAACCCTAACCCTAACCCTAACCCTAACCCTAACCCTAACCCTAACCCTAACCCTAACCCTAACCCTAACCCTAACCCTAACCCTAACCCTAACCCTAACCCTAACCCTAACCCTAACCCTAACCCTAACCCTAACCCTAACCCTAACCCTAACCCTAACCCTAACCCTAACCCTAACCCTAACCCTAACCCTAACCCTAACCCTAACCCTAACCCTAACCCTAACCCTAACCCTAACCCTAACCCTAACCCTAACCCTAACCCTAACCCTAACCCTAACCCTAACCCTAACCCTAACCCTAACCCTAACCCTAACCCTAACCCTAACCCTAACCCTAACCCTAACCCTAACCCTAACCCTAACCCTAACCCTAACCCTAACCCTAACCCTAACCCTAACCCTAACCCTAACCCTAACCCTAACCCTAACCCTAACCCTAACCCTAACCCTAACCCTAACCCTAACCCTAACCCTAACCCTAACCCTAACCCTAACCCTAACCCTAACCCTAACCCTAACCCTAACCCTAACCCTAACCCTAACCCTAACCCTAACCCTAACCCTAACCCTAACCCTAACCCTAACCCTAACCCTAACCCTAACCCTAACCCTAACCCTAACCCTAACCCTAACCCTAACCCTAACCCTAACCCTAACCCTAACCCTAACCCTAACCCTAACCCTAACCCTAACCCTAACCCTAACCCTAACCCTAACCCTAACCCTAACCCTAACCCTAACCCTAACCCTAACCCTAACCCTAACCCTAACCCTAACCCTAACCCTAACCCTAACCCTAACCCTAACCCTAACCCTAACCCTAACCCTAACCCTAACCCTAACCCTAACCCTAACCCTAACCCTAACCCTAACCCTAACCCTAACCCTAACCCTAACCCTAACCCTAACCCTAACCCTAACCCTAACCCTAACCCTAACCCTAACCCTAACCCTAACCCTAACCCTAACCCTAACCCTAACCCTAACCCTAACCCTAACCCTAACCCTAACCCTAACCCTAACCCTAACCCTAACCCTAACCCTAACCCTAACCCTAACCCTAACCCTAACCCTAACCCTAACCCTAACCCTAACCCTAACCCTAACCCTAACCCTAACCCTAACCCTAACCCTAACCCTAACCCTAACCCTAACCCTAACCCTAACCCTAACCCTAACCCTAACCCTAACCCTAACCCTAACCCTAACCCTAACCCTAACCCTAACCCTAACCCTAACCCTAACCCTAACCCTAACCCTAACCCTAACCCTAACCCTAACCCTAACCCTAACCCTAACCCTAACCCTAACCCTAACCCTAACCCTAACCCTAACCCTAACCCTAACCCTAACCCTAACCCTAACCCTAACCCTAACCCTAACCCTAACCCTAACCCTAACCCTAACCCTAACCCTAACCCTAACCCTAACCCTAACCCTAACCCTAACCCTAACCCTAACCCTAACCCTAACCCTAACCCTAACCCTAACCCTAACCCTAACCCTAACCCTAACCCTAACCCTAACCCTAACCCTAACCCTAACCCTAACCCTAACCCTAACCCTAACCCTAACCCTAACCCTAACCCTAACCCTAACCCTAACCCTAACCCTAACCCTAACCCTAACCCTAACCCTAACCCTAACCCTAACCCTAACCCTAACCCTAACCCTAACCCTAACCCTAACCCTAACCCTAACCCTAACCCTAACCCTAACCCTAACCCTAACCCTAACCCTAACCCTAACCCTAACCCTAACCCTAACCCTAACCCTAACCCTAACCCTAACCCTAACCCTAACCCTAACCCTAACCCTAACCCTAACCCTAACCCTAACCCTAACCCTAACCCTAACCCTAACCCTAACCCTAACCCTAACCCTAACCCTAACCCTAACCCTAACCCTAACCCTAACCCTAACCCTAACCCTAACCCTAACCCTAACCCTAACCCTAACCCTAACCCTAACCCTAACCCTAACCCTAACCCTAACCCTAACCCTAACCCTAACCCTAACCCTAACCCTAACCCTAACCCTAACCCTAACCCTAACCCTAACCCTAACCCTAACCCTAACCCTAACCCTAACCCTAACCCTAACCCTAACCCTAACCCTAACCCTAACCCTAACCCTAACCCTAACCCTAACCCTAACCCTAACCCTAACCCTAACCCTAACCCTAACCCTAACCCTAACCCTAACCCTAACCCTAACCCTAACCCTAACCCTAACCCTAACCCTAACCCTAACCCTAACCCTAACCCTAACCCTAACCCTAACCCTAACCCTAACCCTAACCCTAACCCTAACCCTAACCCTAACCCTAACCCTAACCCTAACCCTAACCCTAACCCTAACCCTAACCCTAACCCTAACCCTAACCCTAACCCTAACCCTAACCCTAACCCTAACCCTAACCCTAACCCTAACCCTAACCCTAACCCTAACCCTAACCCTAACCCTAACCCTAACCCTAACCCTAACCCTAACCCTAACCCTAACCCTAACCCTAACCCTAACCCTAACCCTAACCCTAACCCTAACCCTAACCCTAACCCTAACCCTAACCCTAACCCTAACCCTAACCCTAACCCTAACCCTAACCCTAACCCTAACCCTAACCCTAACCCTAACCCTAACCCTAACCCTAACCCTAACCCTAACCCTAACCCTAACCCTAACCCTAACCCTAACCCTAACCCTAACCCTAACCCTAACCCTAACCCTAACCCTAACCCTAACCCTAACCCTAACCCTAACCCTAACCCTAACCCTAACCCTAACCCTAACCCTAACCCTAACCCTAACCCTAACCCTAACCCTAACCCTAACCCTAACCCTAACCCTAACCCTAACCCTAACCCTAACCCTAACCCTAACCCTAACCCTAACCCTAACCCTAACCCTAACCCTAACCCTAACCCTAACCCTAACCCTAACCCTAACCCTAACCCTAACCCTAACCCTAACCCTAACCCTAACCCTAACCCTAACCCTAACCCTAACCCTAACCCTAACCCTAACCCTAACCCTAACCCTAACCCTAACCCTAACCCTAACCCTAACCCTAACCCTAACCCTAACCCTAACCCTAACCCTAACCCTAACCCTAACCCTAACCCTAACCCTAACCCTAACCCTAACCCTAACCCTAACCCTAACCCTAACCCTAACCCTAACCCTAACCCTAACCCTAACCCTAACCCTAACCCTAACCCTAACCCTAACCCTAACCCTAACCCTAACCCTAACCCTAACCCTAACCCTAACCCTAACCCTAACCCTAACCCTAACCCTAACCCTAACCCTAACCCTAACCCTAACCCTAACCCTAACCCTAACCCTAACCCTAACCCTAACCCTAACCCTAACCCTAACCCTAACCCTAACCCTAACCCTAACCCTAACCCTAACCCTAACCCTAACCCTAACCCTAACCCTAACCCTAACCCTAACCCTAACCCTAACCCTAACCCTAACCCTAACCCTAACCCTAACCCTAACCCTAACCCTAACCCTAACCCTAACCCTAACCCTAACCCTAACCCTAACCCTAACCCTAACCCTAACCCTAACCCTAACCCTAACCCTAACCCTAACCCTAACCCTAACCCTAACCCTAACCCTAACCCTAACCCTAACCCTAACCCTAACCCTAACCCTAACCCTAACCCTAACCCTAACCCTAACCCTAACCCTAACCCTAACCCTAACCCTAACCCTAACCCTAACCCTAACCCTAACCCTAACCCTAACCCTAACCCTAACCCTAACCCTAACCCTAACCCTAACCCTAACCCTAACCCTAACCCTAACCCTAACCCTAACCCTAACCCTAACCCTAACCCTAACCCTAACCCTAACCCTAACCCTAACCCTAACCCTAACCCTAACCCTAACCCTAACCCTAACCCTAACCCTAACCCTAACCCTAACCCTAACCCTAACCCTAACCCTAATGCCACTTCTTACTAACCCTAACCCTAACCCTAACCCTAACCCTAACCCTAACCCTAACCCTAACCCTAACCCTAACCCTAACCCTAACCCTAACCCTAACCCTAACCCTAACCCTAACCCTAACCCTAACCCTAACCCTAACCCTAACCCTAACCCTAACCCTAACCCTAACCCTAACCCTAACCCTAACCCTAACCCTAACCCTAACCCTAACCCTAACCCTAACCCTAACCCTAACCCTAACCCTAACCCTAACCCTAACCCTAACCCTAACCCTAACCCTAACCCTAACCCTAACCCTAACCCTAACCCTAACCCTAACCCTAACCCTAACCCTAACCCTAACCCTAACCCTAACCCTAACCCTAACCCTAACCCTAACCCTAACCCTAACCCTAACCCTAACCCTAACCCTAACCCTAACCCTAACCCTAACCCTAACCCTAACCCTAACCCTAACCCTAACCCTAACCCTAACCCTAACCCTAACCCTAACCCTAACCCTAACCCTAACCCTAACCCTAACCCTAACCCTAACCCTAACCCTAACCCTAACCCTAACCCTAACCCTAACCCTAACCCTAACACCTAACCCTAACCCCTAACCCTAACCCTAACCCTAACCCTAACCCTAACCCTAACCCTAACCCTAACCCCTAACCCTAACCCTAACCCTAACCCTAACCCTAACCCTAACCCTAACAATTTGTGACAACCTACTCATATTAAAATGTAGATATCTTTCAACTATGGCTTCAATATTTCTATTCCTATATTTTGCATGTAATCAGATTTCTACATTCACCTGAATCTACAGTTTTCAATTTCTAACTTTGTAGGCAAATGTAGATCTATTTATCTATCAAATACTCCAATTCCACAAATCTGTTAGACTGAGCACATTTGCAGCATATCCGCATTCACTGCACCTTCAATTTCTCCATTCCCTTCAGTTTCAGCGAACCAGGTTGTCTCTATCTCTCAAAATGACAATTATTAGCCATTCAGCAAGTTCAAGCATTTTCTCTATCAGCAGATACAACTCATTCCCAAAATTTGTAAAATCTCCCATTTCCAACAAATTCGCTGCTTGCATGATCCGGTCGTTCAATGAATCTACAGGTTTCACCATTTCAATCAATTTCTCAATCTCCAATAATGTCTGCAGTCCAACAGCATAAATAGATCTATTTCTGACAGCCTACTCATTTTTCAAAGTTGATTTCGTTCAAGTATGCTTTCAATATTTCCATTCCTATATTTTGCAACTAATCAGGTTTCTACATTAACCTCAACCTTCAATTTCTCAATTTCTAACTATATCAGCAAATGTAGTTCTATTTATCTATCAAATACTCCAATTCCAGAAATCTGTTAGACTGAGCACATTTGCAGCTTCTTCGCATGCACTGCACCTTCAATTTCTCCATTCCCTTCAGTTTCAGCAAACCAGGTTGTCTATATCTCTCAAAATGTCAATTATTAGCAATTCAGCAAATTCAAGCATTTTCTCTATCAGCAGATATAACTCATTCCCAAAATGAGTGAAATCTCCCATTTCCAACAAATTCGCTGTTTGCATTATCCGCTCGTTCACTGAATCTACAAATTTCACCATTTCATTAAATTTCTCAATCTCCAATATTTTCTGAAATCCAACAACAAAAATAGATCTATTTCTGACAACCTACTCATTTCTCAATGTTGATTTCGCTCAAGTATGCCTTTAATTCCTATATTTTGCAGCGAATCACGTTTCTACATTCACCTGAACCTACAATTTCTCAATTTCTAACTTTATCAGCAAATGTAGTTCTATTTTTCTATCAAGTACTCCAAATCCAGTCATCTGATAGACTGAGCACATTTGCAGCTTCTCCGCATTCACTGCAACTTCAATTTCTCCATTCCCATCAGTTTTAGCAAACCTAGCTGTCTTTATCTCTCAAAATGTCAAATATTAGTTATTCATCAAATTCAAACATTTTCTCTATCAACAGATATAACTCATTTCCAAAATGAGTCAAATCTCCCATTTCCAACAAATTCGCTGTTTGCATGATCAGCTCGTTCATTGAATCTACAAGTTTCAGCATTTCAATAAATTTCTCAATCTCCAATTATTTCTGCAGTCCAACAACATAAATAGATCTATTTCTGACAACCTACTCATTTTTCAATGTTGATTTCGCTGAAGTATGCCTTCAATATCTCCATTCCTATTTTTTGCAACTAATCACGTTTCTACATACAGTTGAAACTACAATTTCTCAATTTCTAACTTTATCAGCAAATGTATTTCTATGTATCTCTCAAAATGTCAAATATTATCAATTCAGCAAATTCAAGCATTTTCTCTATCAGCAGATATAACTCATTCCCAAAATGAGTAAAATCTCCCATTTCCAACAAATTCGCTGTTTGCATTATTCACTGAATCTACAACTTTTTCCATTTCGATCACTTTCTCAATCTCCAATAATGTCTGCAGTCCAACAGCATAAATAGATCTATATCTGACAAACAACTAATTTTTCAACGTTGATTTCTTTCACGTATGCCTTCAATATCACCATTCCTATATTTAGCAACTAATCTATTTCATTCACCTGAACCTACAATTTCTCAATTTTTAACTTTATCAGCAAATGTAGTTCTATTTATCTATCAAATACTCGAATTCCAGAAATCTTTAAGACTGAGCACATTTCCAGCTACTCTGCATTCACTGCAACTTCAATTTCTCTATTGCCTTCAGTTCCAGCAAACCTGTGTGTATGTATCTCTCAAAGTGCCAAATATTAGCAATTCAGCAAATTCAAGCATTTTCTCTATCAGCAGATATAACTCATTCCCAAAGATTGTAAAACCTCCCATTTCCAACAAATTCGCTCTTTGCATTATCCGCTCGTTCACTGAATCCAGAAGTTTCTCCATTTCAATCATTTTGTCAAGCTCCAATATTTTCTGCTGTCCAACAACATAAATAGATGTATTACTGACAACCTAATCATATTTTCAACGTTGATCGTACAACTTTCCCTTCAATATCACCATTCCTATAATTTGCATCTAATCAGGTTTCTACATTCAGGAAGTACTCAGTTTCTTGTCATTAATCTAATTCTGCAGATTCCCAGCTTCTCTGCTTTGGCTACACTATCAATTTCTCCATATCCCGCAATTTAAGCAAACCTGGTTCGCTGCGGATAGCAAAATATCAATACCTAGCCATTGATAAAATTCTAACATTTTATCTATCTGCAGCTATTTCAGATTCCCAATATTTGTAAAATCTCCCATTTACACCAAATTCGCTGCTTGTAGCTTCTGCTCCATCTCTGAATGTACAAGTTTCTTACTTTCCACCAACATCGCTATCTCTATTAATATGCACTGCCTATCTAAATAAGTATCTCGAATTCTAACAGGCTCCACGTTTCGAGGTACTTATCATTCACCGAAACCTACAATTTCTCAATTTCTAACTGTATCAACAAATCTAGTTCTATTTATATGTCAAATACTCCATTTGCAGAAATCTGTTAGACTGAGCACATTTGCAGCTTCTGCGCATTCACATCAACTAAGATTTCTTCATTCCCTTCAGTTTCAGCAAACCTGTATCTCTCAAACTGTCAAATATTAGTAATTCAGCAAATTCAAGCATTTTCTCTATCAGCAGATATAACTCAGTCCCAAAATTCGTTAAATCTCCCATTTCCAACAAATTCGCTGTTTGCATGATCCGCTCATTCACTGAATCTACGAGTTTCTCCATTTCAATCAATTTCTCAATCTCCAATAGTTTCTGCAGTCCAACAACATAAATAGATCTATTTCTGACAACCTACTCACTTTTCAATGTTGATCGTACAACTTTCCCTTCAACATCACCATTCCTATACTTTGCAACTAATCAAGTTTCTACATCCAGGAAGTACTCAGTTTCTTGTAATTAATCTACTTCTGCAGTTTCCCAGCTTCTCTGCTTTGGCTACACTATCAATTTCTCCATATCCTCTAATTTAAGCAAACCTGCTTCGCTGTGGATTGCAAAATATCAATAACTAGCCATTGATAAAATTTTGGCATTTTCTCTATCTGCAGAGATTTCTCATTCTACATATTTGTAAAATCTCCTATTTTCAAGAAATTCGCTGCTTGTAGCTTCTACTCCTTCTGTGAATGTACAAGGTTCTTCCTTTCCATCATCCTGGCTATCTCAATTAATTTCCACTGCCTATCTAAATATGTGTCTGTATTTCTAACACTCTCCACATTTCGAGTTACTTTTCATTCACCTGAACCTACAATTTCTCAATCTCCAATATTTTCTGCAGTCCAACAACATAAATTGATCTATTTCTGACAACCGACTCATTTTTCAATGTTGATTTCGTTCAAGTATGCCTTCAATACTTCCATTCCTATATTTTGTAACTATTCTGATTTCTACATTCACCTGAACCTACAATTTCTCAATTTCTAACTTTGTCAGCAACTGTAGTTCTATTTATCTTTCAACTACTCCAATTCCACAAATCTGTTAGACTGAGCACATTTGCAGCTTCTCCGCATTCACTGCAACCAAGCTTTCTCCATTCCCTTCAGTTTCAGCAAACCTGGCTGTCTGTATCTCTCAAAATTCAATTATTAGCAATTCAGCAAGTTCAAGCATTTCTCTATCAGCAGATATAACTCATTCCCAAAAATAGTAAATTTCCCACTTCCAACAAATTCGCTGTTTGCATGGTCCGCTCATTCACTGAATCTTCAAGTTTCACCATTTCAATCAATGTCTCAATCTCCAATATTTTCTGCAGTCCAACAACATATATAGATCTATTTCTGACAACCTACCCATCTTTCAATGTTGATTTCGTTCAAGTATGCCTTCAATATCTCCATTCCTATATTTTGAAGCAAATCAGGTTATTACATTCACCTGAACCAACAATTTCTCAATTTCTAACTTTATAAGCAAATATAGTTCCATTTATATTTCAACTACTCCAATTCCACAAACCTGTTAGACTGAGCACATTTGCAGCTTCTCCGCATTCACTGCAACTTCAATTTCTCCATTCTCTTCAGTTTTAGCAAACCTAGCTGTCTGTATCTTTCAAAATGTCAATTATTAGCAATTCAGCAAATTCAAGCATTTTCTCTATCCGCAGATATAACTCATTCTCAAAATTTGTAAAACCTCCCATTTCCAACATATTCGCTCTTTGCATTATCCGCTCATCCACTGAATCTACGAGTTTCTCCATTTCAATCAATTTCTCAATCTCCAATAGTTCCTGCAGTCCAACAACATAAATTGATCTATTTCTGACAACCTACTCACTTTTCAATGTTGATCGTACAACTTTCCCTTCAACATCACCATTCCTATACATTGCAACTAATCAGGTTTCTACATCCAGGAAGTACTCAGTTTCTTGTCATTAATCTACTTCTGCAGTTTCCCAGCTTCTCTGCTTTTGCTACACTACCAATTTTTCCATATCCTTTAATTTAAGCAAACCTGCTTCGCTGTGGATAGCAAAATATCAGTAACAAGCCATTGATAAAATTCTAGCATTTTATCTATCTGCAGATATTTCAATTTCCCAATATTTGTAAAATCCTCCCATTTTCACCAAATTGGCTGCTTGTAGATGCTTCTGCTCCTCTGAATGTCCAAGTTTCTTACTTTCCACCAACATCGCTATCTCTATTAATATGCACTGCCTATCTAAATAAGTATCTCTAATTCTAACACTCTCCACGTTTCGAGTTAATTATGATTCACCTGAAGCTACAATTTCTCAATTTCTAACTGAATCAGCAAATGTAGCGCGATTTACCTGTCAAATACTCCATTTCCAGAAATCTGTTAGACTGAGCACATTTGCAGCTTCTGCGCGTTCACTGCAACTAAGATTTCTCCATTCCCTTCAGTTTCAGCAAACCTGGCTGTCTGTATCTTTCAAACTGTCAATTATTAGCAATTCAGCAAATTCAAGCATTATCTCTATCCGCAGATATAACTCATTCCCAAAATTTGTAAAACCTCCCATTTCCAACAAATTCGCTCTTTGCATTATCCGCTCGTTCACTGATTCTACGAGTTTCTCCATTTCAATCAATTTCTCAATCTCCAATAGTTTCTGCAGTCCAACAACATAAATAGATCTATTTCTGACAACCTACTCACTTTTCAATGTTGATCGTACAACTTTCCCTTCAACATCACCATTCCTATACTTTGCAACTCATCAAGTTTCTACATCCAGGAAGTACTCAGTTTCTTGTAATTAATCTACTTCTGCAGTTTCCCAGCTTCGCTGCTTTGGCTACACTATCAATTTCTCCATATCCTCTAATTTAAGCAAACCTGCTTCGCTGTGGATAGCAAAATATCAATAACTAGCCATTGATAAAATTCTAGCATTTTATCTATCTGCAGATATTTCAATTTCCCAATATTTGTAAAATCCCCCATTTTAACAAAATTCGCTGCTTGTAGCTTGTGCCGCTTCTCTGAATGTACAAGTTTCTTACTTTCCACCAACATCGCTATCTCTATTAATATGCACTGCCTATCTAAATAAGTATCTCTAATTCTAACAGTCTCCACGTTTCGAGTTACTTTTCATTCACCTGAAGCTACAATTTCTCAATTTCTAACTTTATCAGCAAATGTAGTTCTATTTATCTCTCAACTACTCCAGTTCCAGAAATCTGTTAGACTGAGCACATTTGCAGCTTCTGCACATTCACTGCAACTAAGCTTTCTCCATTCCCTTTAGTTTGAGCAAACCTGGCTGTCTGTATCTCTCAAGATGTCAATTATTAGCAATTCAGCAAATTCAAGCATTTCTCTATCCGCAGACATAACTCATTCCAAAAATTTGCAAAACCTCCCATTTCAAACAAATTCGCTCTTTGCATTATCCGCTCGTTCACTGAATCTACAAGTTTCTCCATTTCCATCCATTTCTCAATCTACAATAATGTCTGCAGTCCAACAACATAAATTGTAATTTCTGACAACCAACTCTTTTTTCAATGTTGGTCGTACAAAGATGCCTTCAATATCACCATTCCTATATTCTTTCAACTAATCAGGTTTCCACATCCAGGAAGAACTCAGTTTCTTGTAATTAATCTACTTCTGCAAGATTCCCAGCTTCTCTGCGTTGGCTGCACTATCAATTTTTCCATATTTCTGAATATAAGCAAACACGTTTCGTAGTGGATAGCTTAATATCATTTTCTAACAATTGAATTCTAACAAACCTCCAACAAGTTCAACAACAACCTTAAACAATGAAAAACACCAAAAAAGATCAATAAAAACCTCAACATTGAAAAACACCAACAATTTCAACAACCTCAACATTGAAGAACTGCAAGAAATACAACAACAACCTCAACAATGAAAAACACCAAAAAATTCAACAACAACCTCAATATTGAAAATCACCAACAAATTCAACAATGAAAAACATCCAAAAATTCAACAACAACAACCTCAACAATGAAAAACACCAAAAAATTCAACAACAAACTGAACATTGAAAATCAACAACAAATTCAACAACAACCTGAACTTTGAAAAACACCAACAAATTCAAAAACCTCAACATGGAAAAACACCAACAAATTCAACCACAACCTCAACATTGAAAATCACCAAAAAATTCAACAAGAACCTCAACATTCAATAACACCAAACAATAAAAACAACAACCTCAACATTCAAAAACACCAACAAATTCAACCAAAACCCCAACAATGAAAAACACCAAAAAAATCAACAAAAACCTCAACATTGAAAAATACAAAAAGATTCAAATAAAAACATTGAATACGCCAAAAAATTCAACAACATTCTCAACATTGAAAATCAACAAAATATTCAATAACAACCTCAACTTTGAAAAGAACGATCCAATTACAAAACCTCAGCATTGAAAAGAACCAAAAAATTCAACTGCAACCTCAATATTGTTAATCACCAACAAATTCAACCACAACATCAACATTCAGAACCACCAACAAATTCAACAATAACCTCAACATTGGAAAATACCAACAAATTCATCAAAAACCTCAACAATGAAAAACACCAACAAATTCATCAACAACCTCAACATTAAAAAACACAAACAAATTCAACAAAAACCTCAACAATGGAAAACACCAACAAATTCATCAAAAACCTCAAAAATGAAAATCACCAAAAAATTCATCAACAACCTCAACATTCAATAACACAAACAAATTCATCAACAACCTCAAATATGAAAAACACCAAAAAATTCATCAACAACCTCAACATTCAAAAAGACCAACAAATTCAACAAAAACCTCAACAATGGAAAACACCAGCAAATTCATCAAAAAGCTCAAAAATGAAAAACACCAAAAAATTCATCAACAACCTGAACATTCAAAAGCACAAACAAATTCAACAACCTCAACATTGAAGAACTCCAAGAAGTACAACAACAACCTCAACAATGAAAAACACCAAAAAATTCAACAATGAAAAACATCCAAACATTCAACAACAACAACCTCAACAATGAAAAACACCAAAAAATTCAACAACAACCTCAACATTGAAAAACACCTACAAATTCAACAACAACCTCAATATTGAAAATCACCATCTAATTCAACAACAACCTCAACAATGAAAAACATCCAAAACTTCAACAACAACAACCTCAACATTCAAAAACACCAACAAATTCAAAAACAACCTCAACAATGAATAACACCAAAAAATTCATCAACAATCACAACATTCAAAAAGACCAAAAAATTCAACGAAAACCTCAAAAATGAAAAACACCAAAAAATTCAACAACAACCTCTACTTTGAAAAACACCAACAAATTCAACAGCCGCAACATTGAAAAAGACCAACATATTCAACAACAACCTCAAAAGTGAAAAACACCAAAAAATTCAACAACAACCTCAGCATTCAAAAACACCAACAAATTCAACAACAACCTCAGCAATGAAAATCATCAAAAAATTCAACAACAACCTCAACAATGAAAAACACCAAAAAATTCAACAATGAAAAACATCCAAACATTCAACAACAACAACCTCAACAATGAAAAACACCAAAAAATTCAACAACAACCTCAACATTGAAAAACACCTACAAATTCAACAACAACCTCAATATTGAAAATCACCATCTAATTCAACAACAACCTCAACAATGAAAAACATCCAAAACTTCAACAACAACAACCTCAACATTCAAAAACACCAACAAATTCAAAAACAACCTCAACAATGAATAACACCAAAAAATTCATCAACAATCACAACATTCAAAAAGACCAAAAAATTCAACGAAAACCTCAAAAATGAAAAACACCAAAAAATTCAACAACAACCTCTACTTTGAAAAACACCAACAAATTCAACAGCCGCAACATTGAAAAAGACCAACATATTCAACAACAACCTCAAAAGTGAAAAACACCAAAAAATTCAACAACAACCTCAGCATTCAAAAACACCAACAAATTCAACAACAACCTCAGCAATGAAAATCATCAAAAAATTCAACAACAACCTCAACAATGAAAAACACTAAAAAATTCAACAACAACCTCAACATTGAAAAACACCAACAAATTAAACAACAACCTCAAGATTCAAAAACTCCAACAAATTCAACAAAAACCTCAACAATGAAAATCACAAAAAAATTCAACAACAACCTCAACATTCAAAAACAAAAACAAATTCAACAAAAACCTCAACATTGGAAAATACCAACAAATTCATCAAAAACCTCAACAATGAAAAACACCAACAAATTCAACTACAACCTCAACATTCAAAAACACAAACAAATTCAACAAAAACCTCAACAATGAAATACACCAAAAAATTCATCAACAACCTCAACATTCAAAAACACAAACAAACTCAACAACAACCTCAAATATGAAAAACACCAAAAAATTCATCAACAACCTCAACATTCAAAAAGACCAACAAATTCAACAAAAACCTCAACAATGGAAAACACCAGCAAATTCATCAAAAAGCTCAAAAATGAAAAACACCAAAAAATTCATCAACAACCTGAACATTCAAAAGCACAAACAAATTCAACAACCTCAACATAGAAGAACTCCAAGAAGTACAACAACCTCAACAATGAAAAACACCAAAAAATTCAACAATGAAAAACATCCAAACATTCAACAACAACAACCTCAACAATGAAAAACACCAAAAAATTCAACAACAACCTCAACATTGAAAAACTCCTACAAATTCAACAACAACCTCAATATTGAAAATCACCATCTAATTCAACAACAACCTCAACAATGAAAAACATCCAAAAATTCAACAACAACAACCTCAACATTCAAAAACACCAACAAATTCAAAAACAACCTCAACAATGAAAAACACCAAAAAAATCAACAACAACTTCAACTTTGAAAAACTCCAGCAAATTCAACAACCTCATCATTGAAAAACACCAACAAATTCAACAATAACCTCAACACTGAAAACCTCCAACAAGTTCAACAACAACCTCAACAATGAAAAACACCAAAAAATTCAACAACAACCGCAACATTCAAAAACATCAACAATTTCAACAACAACCACAGCAATGAAAAACATCAATAAATTCAACAACAACCTCAACAATGAAAAACACCAAAAAGATTCAATAACAACCTCAACAATGAAAAACACCAAAAAAGATCAATAAAAACCTCAACATTGAAAAACTCCAAGAATTTCAACAAGTACCACAAAAATTGAAAACACCAAAAAATTCAACAACAACCTCAATTTTGAAAAAAAACAACAGATTAAAGAACCTCAACATTCAAATACTCCAACAAATTCAACAACAACCTCAGCTTTGAAAACACCATCAAATTCAACAGCAACCTCAACATTGAAAAACTCCAACAATTTCAATAACAACCTCAACAATGAAAAAGACCAAGATATTCAACTGCAATCTCAATTTTTAAAAATACAAAAAGATTCAAAAAAGAACATTGAATGCACCAAATAATTCAACAACAACCTCAACATTGAAAAACACCAAAATATTCAACAACAACCTCAACCATGAAAAACACCAAAAAATTCAACAACAACCTCAACATTGAAAAACACCATCAAATTCAACAACAACCTCAAAATTCAAAAACTCCAACAAATTCAACAAAAACCTCAACATTGAAAAACACCAAAAAATTCAACAACAACCTCAACAATGAAAAACAACAAAATAGTCAACAAGAACCTCAACATTAAATAACACCAAAAAATATAAACAACAACCTCAACATTCAAAAACACCAATAAATTCAACCAAAACCTCAACAATGAAATGCACCAAAAATATCAACAACAACCTCAACTTTGAAAAACTCCAACAAAATCAACAACCTCATCATTGAAAAACCCAAACAAATTCAACAATAACCTCAACATTGAAAAACTTCCAACAAATTCAACAACAACCGCAACAATGAAAAACACCAAAAAATTCAACAACAACCTCAACATTCAAAAACACCAACAATTTCAACAACAACCACAGCAATGAAAAACATCAATAAATTCAACAACAACCTCAACAATGAAAAACACCAAAAATATCAATAAAAACCTCAACATTGAAAAACTCCAAGAATTTCAACAACTACCACATCAATGAAAAACACCAAAAAATTCAACACAAACTCAACATTGAAAATCACCATCAAATTCAATAACAACCTCAACATTGAAAAACACCTACAAATTCAACAACAACCCCAATATTGAAAATCACCATCTAATTCAACAACAACCTCAACAATGAAAAACATCCAAAAATTCAACAACAACAACCTCAACATTCAAAAACACCAACAAATTCAAAAACAACCTCAACAATGAATAACACCAAAAAATTCATCAAAAATCACAACATTCAAAAAGACCAAAAAATTCAACGAAAACCTCAAAAATGAAAAACACCAAAAAATTCAACAACAACCTCTACTTTGAAAAACACAAACAAATTCAACAGCCTCAACATTGAAAAAGACCAACATATTTAACAACAACCTCAAAAGTGAAAAGCACAAAAAAATTCAACAACAACCTCAGCATTCAAAAACACCAACAAATTCAACAACAACCTCAACCATGAAAAACACCAACAAATTCAACAACAACCTCAACATTCAAAAACACAAAGAAATTCAACAAAAACCTGCAACAATGGAAAACACAAACAAATTCATCAAAAACCTCAAAAATGAAAAACACCAAAAAATTCATCAACAACCTCAAAATTCAAAAACACAAACAAATTCAACAACAACCTCAAATATGAAAAACAACAAAAAATTCATCAACAACCTGAACATTCAGAAGCACAAACAAATTCAACAACCTCGACAATGAAAAACAACAAAAAATTCAACAATGAAAAACATCCAAACATTCAACAACAACAACCTCAACAATGAAAAGCACCAAAAAATTCAACAACAACCTCAGCATTCAAAAACACCAACAAATTCAACAACAACCTCAACCATGAAAAGCACCAAAAAATTCAACAACAACCTCAACATTGAAAAACACTAACAAATTCAACATAACCTCAACATTGAAGAACACCAAAAAATTCAGCAACAACCTCAACAATGAAAAACACGAAAAAGTACAACAAGAACCTTAACATTCAATAACACCAAAAGATAAAAACAACAACCTCAACATTCAAAAACACCAACAAATTCAACCAAAACCTCAACAATGAAAAAACCAAAAAAATCAACAACAACCTCAACTTTGAAAAACTCCAGCAAATTCAACAACCTCATCTTTGAAAAACACCAACAAATTCAACAATAACCTCAACATTGAAAACCTCCAACAAGTTCAACAACAACCTCAACAATGAAAAACACCAAAAAATTCAACAACAACCTCAACATTCAAAAACACCAACAATTTCAACAACAACCACAGCAATGAAAAACATCAATAAATTCAACAACAACCACAACAATGAAAAACACCAAAAAAATTCAATAACAACGTCAACAATGAAAAACACCAAAAAAGATCAATAAAAACCTCAACATTGAAAAACACCAACAAATTCAACAACCTCAACATTGAAGAACTCCAAGAAATAGAACAACAACCTCAACAATGAAAAACACCAAAACATTCAACAACAACCCCAACATTGAAAAACACAAACAAATTCAACACTCAATATTGAAAATCACCAACAAATTCAACAATGAAAAACATCCAAAAATTCAACAACAACAACCTCAACAATGAAAAACACCAAAAAATTCAACAACAAACTGAACATTGAAAATCACCAACAAATTCAACAACAACCTCAACTTTGAAAAACACCAACAAATTCAAAAACCTCAACATGGAAAAATACCAACAAATTCAACCACAACCTCAACATTGAAAATCACCAAAAAATTCAACAAGAACCTCAACATTCAATAACACCAAACAATAAGAACAACAACCTCAACATTCAAAAACACCAACAAATTCAACCAAAACCTCAACAATGAAAAATACAAAAAGATTAAAAAAAAAACATTGAATACACCAAAAAATTCAACAACAATCTCAACATTGAAAATCAACATAATTTTCAAAAACAACCTCAACTTTGAAAAGCACGATCCAATTCCAAAACCTCAACATTGAAATGCACAAAAAAATTCAACTACAACCACAATATTGTTAATCACCAACAAATTCAACCACAACCTCAACATTCAAAAACGTCAACAAATTCAACAATAACCTCAACATTGGAAAATACCAACAAATTCATCAAAAACTTCAACAATGAAAATCACCAACAAATTCAACTACAACCTCAACATTCAAAAACACAAACAAATTCAACAAAAACCTCAACAATGGAAAACACCAACAAAGTCATCAAAAACCTCAAAAATGAAAAACACCAAAACATTCATCAACAACCTGAACATTCAAAAGCACAAACAAATTCAACAAGCTCAACATTGAAGAACTCCAAGAAGTACAACAACAACCTCAACAATGAAAAACACCAAAAAATTCAACAATGAAAAACATCCAAACATTCAACAACAACAACCTCAACAATGAAATACACCAAAAAATTTAACAACAATCTCAACATTGAAAAACACCTACAAATTCAACAACAACCTCAATATTGAAAATCACCATCTAATTCAACAACAACCTCAACAATGAAAAACATCCAAAAATTCAACAACAACCTCAACATTCAAAAAGACCAACAAATTCAAAAACAACCTCAACAATGAATAACACTAAAAAATTCATCAACAATCACAACATTCAAAAAGACCAAAAAATTCAACGAAAACCTCAAAAATGAAAAACACCAAAAAAATCAACAACAACCTCAGCATTCAAAGACACCAACAAATTCAACAACAACCTCAGCAATGAAAATCATCAAAAAATTCAACAACAACCTCAACCATGAAAAACACCAAAAAATTCAACAACAACCTCAACAATGAAAAACACCAACAAATTCAACAACAACCTCAAAATTCAAAAACTCCAACAAATTCAACAAAAACCTCAACATTGAAAGACACCAAAAAATTCAACAACAACCTCAACAATGAAAAACACCAAAAAATTCAACAACAACCGCAACATTCAAAAACACCAACAATTTCAACAACAACCACAGCAATGAAAAACATCAATAAATTCAACAACAACCTCAACAATGAAAAACACCAAAAAAATTCAATAACAACCTCAACAATGAAAAACACCAAAAAAATCAATAAAAACCTCAACATTGAAAAACTCCAAGAATTTCAACAACAACCACAACATTCAATTACACCAAAAAATTCAACAACAACCTCAGATTTGAAAACACCATCAAATTCAACAGCAACCTCAACATTGAAAAAATCCAACAATTTCAATAACAACCACAACAATGAAAAACACCAAGATATTCAACTGCAATCTCAATTTTGAAAAATACAAAAAGATTCAAAAAATTACATTGAATACACCAAAAAATTCAACAACAACCTCAACATTGAAAAACACCAAAATATTCAACAACAACCTCAACCATGAAAAACACCAAAAAATTCAACAACAACCATAACATTGAAAAACACCAACAAATTCAACAACAACCTCAAAATTCAAAAACTCCAACAAATTCAACAAAAACCTCAACATTGAAAAACACCAAAAAATTCAACAACAACCTCAACAATGAAAAACACCAAAAAAGTCAACAAGAACCACAACATTAAATAACACCAAAAAATAAAAACAACAACGTCAACATTCAAAAACAACAATAAATTCAACCAAAACCTAAACAATGAAATGAACCAAAAATATTAACAACAACGTCAACTTTGAAAAATTCCAACAAATTCAACAACCTCATCATTGAAAAACACAAACAAATTCAACAACAACCGCAACAATGAAAAACACCAAAAAATTCAACAACAACCACAACATTCAAAAACACCAAAAATTTCAACAACAACCACAGCAATGAAAAACATCAATAAATTCAACAACAACCTCAACAATGAAAAACACCAAAAATATCAATAAAAACCTCAACATTGAAAAACTCCAAGAATTTCAACAACTACCACATCAATGAAAAACACCAAAAAATTCAACACAAACTAAACATTGAAAATCACCATCAAATTCAACAAAAACCTCAACAATGAAAGCACCAAAAAATTCAACAACACCCTTAACATTGAAAAACACCAAAATATTCAAAAACAACCTCAACTTTGAAAAACACGATCCAATTCCTAAACCTCAACATTGAAAAGCACCAAAACATTCAACTACAACCTCAATATTGTTAATCACCAACAAATTCAACAAAACCTTCAACAATGGAAACCATAAACAAATTCATCAAAAACCTCAACAATGGAAAATACCAACAAATTCAATTACAACCTCAACATTCGAAAACACCAACAAATTCATAAAAATCCTCAACAATTAAAAACACCACAAAATTCATTAACAACCTCAACATTCAAAAATACCAACAAATTCAACAAGCTCAACATTGAAGAACTCCATGAAATTCCACAACATCCTCAACAATGAAAAACACCAAAAAATTCAACAACAACACCAACATTGAAAAACACCAACAAATTCAACAACAAACTCAATATGAAAATCACCAACAAATTCAACAACAACCTCAACAATGAAAAACATGAAAAAATTCAACAACAACAACCTCAACAATGAAAAACACCAAAAAATTCAACAACACCTCAAGATTGAAAAACACCAACAAATTCAACAACAACCTCACTATTGAAAGTCTCCATCAAATTCAACAACAACCTCAACAATGAAAAACATTCAAAAATTCAAAAACAACAACCTCAGCAATGAAAAACACCAAAACATTCAAAAACAACGTCAACATTAATCTACTCCAACAAATTCCACAACAACCTCAACAATGAAAAACACCAACAAATTCAACTACAACCTCAATATTGTTAATCACCAACAAATTCAACAAAAACCTCAACAATGGAAACCACGAACAAATTCATCAAAAACCTCAAAAAAGAAAAATACCAACAAATTCAACTACAACCTCAACTTTCAAAAACAGCAACAAATTCAACAAAAACCTCAACAATGGGAAACAACAACATATTCTTCAAAATCCTCAAAAGTGAAAAACACCAAAAAATTCATCAACAACCTCAACATTCAAAAACACCAACAAATTCAACAACCTCAACATTGAAGAGCTCCAAGAAATTCCACAACAACTTCAACAATGAAGAACACCAAAAAATTCAACTACAACCCCAACATTGAAAAACACCAACAAATTCAACAACAACCTCAATATTGAAAGTCACCAACAAATTCAACAACAACCTCAACAATGAAAAACATGAAAAAATTCAACAATAACAACCTCAACAATGAAAAACACCAAAAAATTCAACAACAACCTCAACATTGAAAAACACCAACAAATTCAAAAACAACCTCAATATTGAAAATCACCATCAAATTCAACAACAACCTCAACAATGAAAAACATTCAAAAATACAAAAACAACAACCTCAACAATGAAAACTATCAAAACATTCAACAACAACCTCAACATTAATCAAAACCAACAAATTCCACAACAACCTCAACAATGAAAAACACCAAAAAATTCAACAACCACCCGAACATTGAAAAACACCAACAAATTCAACAACAACCTCAATATTGAAAATCACCAACAAATTCAACAACAACCTCAACAATGAAAAACATAAAAAAATTCAACAACAACAACCTCAACAATGAAAAACACCAAAAAAATTCAACAACAACCTGAACATTGAAAAACACCAACAAATTCAACAACAACCTCAATATTGAAAATCACCAACAAATTCAACAACAACCTCAACAATGAAAAACATCCAAAAATTCAAAAACAACAGCCTCAACAATGAAAAACACCAAAACATTCAACAACAACCTCAACATTAATCAACACCAACAAATTCAACAACAACCTCAAAAATGAAAAATAACAAAAAATTCAACAACAACAACCTCAACAATGAAAAACACCAAAAAATTCAACAACAAACTCATCTTTGAAAAATAACCAACAAATTCAACAACCTCAACATTAAAAAACACCAACAATTTCAACAACAACCTCAATAATGAAAAACATCAAAAAGTTCAACAACATCCTCAACAATGAAAAACACCAAAAAAATTCAACAACAACCTCAACGATGAAAAACAGGAAAAAAATCAATAAAAACCTCAACATTGAAAAACTCCAAGAATTTCAACAATTACCACAACAATGAAAAACACCAACAAATTTAACTGTAACCACAATTTTGAAAAATATAAAAAGATTTAAAAAAAACATTGAATACACCAACAAATTCAACAACAACCTCAACATTGAAAAACACCAAAATATTCAAAAACAACCTCAACTTTGAAAAACACGATCCAATTCCTAAACCTCAACATTGAAAAGCACCAAAAAATTCAACTACAACCTCAATATTGTTAATCACCAACAAATTCAACAAAACCTTCAACAATGGAAAAGAGCAACAAATTCTTCGAAAACCTCAACAATGAAAAATACCAACAAATTCAACTACAACCTCAACATTCAAAAACACCAACAAATTCAACAAAAACGTCAACAATGGAAAACACCAACAAATTCATCAAAATCCTCAACAATGAAAAACACCACAAAATTCATTAACAACCTCAACATTCAAAAATACCAACAAATTCAACAACCTCAACATTGAAGAACTCCAAGAAATTCCACAACATCCTCAACAATGAAAAACACCAAAAAATTCAACAACAACACCAACATTGAAAAACACCAACAAATTCAACAACAACCTCAATATGAAAATCACCAATAAATTCAACAACAACCTCAACAATGAAAAACATGAAAAAATTCAACAACAACAACCTCAACAATGAAAAACACCAAAAAATTCAACAACAACCTCAACATTGAAAAACACCAACAAATTGAACAACAACCTCACTATTGAAAATCACCATCAAATTCAACAACAACCTCAACAATGAAAAACATCCAAAAATTCAATAACAACAACCTCAGCAATGAAAAACACCAAAACATTCAACAACAACCTCAACATTAATCAACACCAACAAATTCCACAACAACCTCCACAATGAAAAACACCAAAAAATTCAACAACAACCCCAACATTGAAAAACACCAACAAATTCAATAACAACCTCAACTTTGAAAAGCACGATCCAATTCCAAAACCTCAACATTGAAAAGCACCAAAAAATTCAACTACAACCTCAATATTGTTAATCACCAACAAATTCAACCACAACCTCAACATTCAAAAACACCAACAAATTCAACAAAAACCTCAACAATGGAAAACACCAGCAAATTCATCAAAAAGCTCAAAAATGAAAAACACCAAAAAATTCATCAACAACCTGAAAATTCAAAAGCACAAACAAATTCAACAACCTCAACATTGAAGAACTCCAAGAAATACAACAACAACCTCAACAATGAAAAACACCAAAAAATTCAACAATGAAGAACATCCAAACATTCAACAACAACAACCTCAACAATGAAAAACACCAAAAAATTCAACAACAACCTCAAGATTGAAAAACACCAACAAATTCAACAACAACCGCAATATTGAAAGTCTCCATCAAATTCAACAACAACCTCAACAATGAAAAACATTCAAAAATTCAAAAACAACAACCTCAGCAATGAAAAACACCAAAACATTCAACAACAACGTCAACATTAATCTACTCCAACAAATTCCACAACAACCTCAACAATGAAAAACACCAACAAATTCAACTACAACCTCAATATTGTTAATCACCAACAAATTCAACAAAAACCTCAACAATGGAAACCACCAACAAATTCATCAAAAACCTCAAAAAAGAAAAATACCAACAAATTCAACTACAACCTCAACTTTCAAAAACAGCAACAAATTCAACAAAAACCTCAACAATGGGAAACAACAACATATTCTTCAAAATCCTCAAAAGTGAAAAACACCAAAAAATTCATCAACAACCTCAACATTCAAAAACACCAACAAATTCAACAACCTCAACATTGAAGAGCTCCAAGAAATTCCACAACAACTTCAACAATGAAGAACACCAAAAAATTCAACTACAACCCCAACATTGAAAAACACCAACAAATTCAACAACAACCTCAATATTGAAAGTCACCAACAAATTCAACAACAACCTCAACAATGAAAAACATGAAAAAATTCAACAATAACAACCTCAACAATGAAAAACACCAAAAAATTCAACAACAACCTCAACATTGAAAAACACCAACAAATTCAAAAACAACCTCAATATTGAAAATCACCATCAAATTCAACAACAACCTCAACAATGAAAAACATTCAAAAATACAAAAACAACAACCTCAACAATGAAAACTATCAAAACATTCAACAACAACCTCAACATTAATCAAAACCAACAAATTCCACAACAACCTCAACAATGAAAAACACCAAAAAATTCAACAACCACCCGAACATTGAAAAACACCAACAAATTCAACAACAACCTCAATATTGAAAATCACCAACAAATTCAACAACAACCTCAACAATGAAAAACATAAAAAAATTCAACAACAACAACCTCAACAATGAAAAACACCAAAAAAATTCAACAACAACCTGAACATTGAAAAACACCAACAAATTCAACAACAACCTCAATATTGAAAATCACCAACAAATTCAACAACAACCTCAACAATGAAAAACACCAAAAAATTCAACAACAACCTCAACATTGAAAAACACCTACAAATTCAACAACAACCTCAATATTGAAAATCACCATCTAATTCAACAACAACCTCAACAATGAAAAACATCCAAAACTTCAACAACAACAACCTCAACATTCAAAAACACCAACAAATTCAAAAACAACCTCAACAATGAATAACACCAAAAAATTCATCAACAATCACAACATTCAAAAAGACCAAAAAATTCAACGAAAACCTCAAAAATGAAAAACACCAAAAAATTCAACAACAACCTCTACTTTGAAAAACACCAACAAATTCAACAGCCGCAACATTGAAAAAGACCAACATATTCAACAACAACCTCAAAAGTGAAAAACACCAAAAAATTCAACAACAACCTCAGCATTCAAAAACACCAACAAATTCAACAACAACCTCAGCAATGAAAATCATCAAAAAATTCAACAACAACCTCAACAATGAAAAACACCAAAAAATTCAACAATGAAAAACATCCAAACATTCAACAACAACAACCTCAACAATGAAAAACACCAAAAAATTCAACAACAACCTCAACATTGAAAAACACCTACAAATTCAACAACAACCTCAATATTGAAAATCACCATCTAATTCAACAACAACCTCAACAATGAAAAACATCCAAAACTTCAACAACAACAACCTCAACATTCAAAAACACCAACAAATTCAAAAACAACCTCAACAATGAATAACACCAAAAAATTCATCAACAATCACAACATTCAAAAAGACCAAAAAATTCAACGAAAACCTCAAAAATGAAAAACACCAAAAAATTCAACAACAACCTCTACTTTGAAAAACACCAACAAATTCAACAGCCGCAACATTGAAAAAGACCAACATATTCAACAACAACCTCAAAAGTGAAAAACACCAAAAAATTCAACAACAACCTCAGCATTCAAAAACACCAACAAATTCAACAACAACCTCAGCAATGAAAATCATCAAAAAATTCAACAACAACCTCAACAATGAAAAACACTAAAAAATTCAACAACAACCTCAACATTGAAAAACACCAACAAATTAAACAACAACCTCAAGATTCAAAAACTCCAACAAATTCAACAAAAACCTCAACAATGAAAATCACAAAAAAATTCAACAACAACCTCAACATTCAAAAACAAAAACAAATTCAACAAAAACCTCAACATTGGAAAATACCAACAAATTCATCAAAAACCTCAACAATGAAAAACACCAACAAATTCAACTACAACCTCAACATTCAAAAACACAAACAAATTCAACAAAAACCTCAACAATGAAATACACCAAAAAATTCATCAACAACCTCAACATTCAAAAACACAAACAAACTCAACAACAACCTCAAATATGAAAAACACCAAAAAATTCATCAACAACCTCAACATTCAAAAAGACCAACAAATTCAACAAAAACCTCAACAATGGAAAACACCAGCAAATTCATCAAAAAGCTCAAAAATGAAAAACACCAAAAAATTCATCAACAACCTGAACATTCAAAAGCACAAACAAATTCAACAACCTCAACATAGAAGAACTCCAAGAAGTACAACAACCTCAACAATGAAAAACACCAAAAAATTCAACAATGAAAAACATCCAAACATTCAACAACAACAACCTCAACAATGAAAAACACCAAAAAATTCAACAACAACCTCAACATTGAAAAACTCCTACAAATTCAACAACAACCTCAATATTGAAAATCACCATCTAATTCAACAACAACCTCAACAATGAAAAACATCCAAAAATTCAACAACAACAACCTCAACATTCAAAAACACCAACAAATTCAAAAACAACCTCAACAATGAAAAACACCAAAAAAATCAACAACAACTTCAACTTTGAAAAACTCCAGCAAATTCAACAACCTCATCATTGAAAAACACCAACAAATTCAACAATAACCTCAACACTGAAAACCTCCAACAAGTTCAACAACAACCTCAACAATGAAAAACACCAAAAAATTCAACAACAACCGCAACATTCAAAAACATCAACAATTTCAACAACAACCACAGCAATGAAAAACATCAATAAATTCAACAACAACCTCAACAATGAAAAACACCAAAAAGATTCAATAACAACCTCAACAATGAAAAACACCAAAAAAGATCAATAAAAACCTCAACATTGAAAAACTCCAAGAATTTCAACAAGTACCACAAAAATTGAAAACACCAAAAAATTCAACAACAACCTCAATTTTGAAAAAAAACAACAGATTAAAGAACCTCAACATTCAAATACTCCAACAAATTCAACAACAACCTCAGCTTTGAAAACACCATCAAATTCAACAGCAACCTCAACATTGAAAAACTCCAACAATTTCAATAACAACCTCAACAATGAAAAAGACCAAGATATTCAACTGCAATCTCAATTTTTAAAAATACAAAAAGATTCAAAAAAGAACATTGAATGCACCAAATAATTCAACAACAACCTCAACATTGAAAAACACCAAAATATTCAACAACAACCTCAACCATGAAAAACACCAAAAAATTCAACAACAACCTCAACATTGAAAAACACCATCAAATTCAACAACAACCTCAAAATTCAAAAACTCCAACAAATTCAACAAAAACCTCAACATTGAAAAACACCAAAAAATTCAACAACAACCTCAACAATGAAAAACAACAAAATAGTCAACAAGAACCTCAACATTAAATAACACCAAAAAATATAAACAACAACCTCAACATTCAAAAACACCAATAAATTCAACCAAAACCTCAACAATGAAATGCACCAAAAATATCAACAACAACCTCAACTTTGAAAAACTCCAACAAAATCAACAACCTCATCATTGAAAAACCCAAACAAATTCAACAATAACCTCAACATTGAAAAACTTCCAACAAATTCAACAACAACCGCAACAATGAAAAACACCAAAAAATTCAACAACAACCTCAACATTCAAAAACACCAACAATTTCAACAACAACCACAGCAATGAAAAACATCAATAAATTCAACAACAACCTCAACAATGAAAAACACCAAAAATATCAATAAAAACCTCAACATTGAAAAACTCCAAGAATTTCAACAACTACCACATCAATGAAAAACACCAAAAAATTCAACACAAACTCAACATTGAAAATCACCATCAAATTCAATAACAACCTCAACATTGAAAAACACCTACAAATTCAACAACAACCCCAATATTGAAAATCACCATCTAATTCAACAACAACCTCAACAATGAAAAACATCCAAAAATTCAACAACAACAACCTCAACATTCAAAAACACCAACAAATTCAAAAACAACCTCAACAATGAATAACACCAAAAAATTCATCAAAAATCACAACATTCAAAAAGACCAAAAAATTCAACGAAAACCTCAAAAATGAAAAACACCAAAAAATTCAACAACAACCTCTACTTTGAAAAACACAAACAAATTCAACAGCCTCAACATTGAAAAAGACCAACATATTTAACAACAACCTCAAAAGTGAAAAGCACAAAAAAATTCAACAACAACCTCAGCATTCAAAAACACCAACAAATTCAACAACAACCTCAACCATGAAAAACACCAACAAATTCAACAACAACCTCAACATTCAAAAACACAAAGAAATTCAACAAAAACCTGCAACAATGGAAAACACAAACAAATTCATCAAAAACCTCAAAAATGAAAAACACCAAAAAATTCATCAACAACCTCAAAATTCAAAAACACAAACAAATTCAACAACAACCTCAAATATGAAAAACAACAAAAAATTCATCAACAACCTGAACATTCAGAAGCACAAACAAATTCAACAACCTCGACAATGAAAAACAACAAAAAATTCAACAATGAAAAACATCCAAACATTCAACAACAACAACCTCAACAATGAAAAGCACCAAAAAATTCAACAACAACCTCAGCATTCAAAAACACCAACAAATTCAACAACAACCTCAACCATGAAAAGCACCAAAAAATTCAACAACAACCTCAACATTGAAAAACACTAACAAATTCAACATAACCTCAACATTGAAGAACACCAAAAAATTCAGCAACAACCTCAACAATGAAAAACACGAAAAAGTACAACAAGAACCTCAACATTCAATAACACCAAAAGATAAAAACAACAACCTCAACATTCAAAAACACCAACAAATTCAACCAAAACCTCAACAATGAAAAAACCAAAAAAATCAACAACAACCTCAACTTTGAAAAACTCCAGCAAATTCAACAACCTCATCTTTGAAAAACACCAACAAATTCAACAATAACCTCAACATTGAAAACCTCCAACAAGTTCAACAACAACCTCAACAATGAAAAACACCAAAAAATTCAACAACAACCTCAACATTCAAAAACACCAACAATTTCAACAACAACCACAGCAATGAAAAACATCAATAAATTCAACAACAACCACAACAATGAAAAACACCAAAAAAATTCAATAACAACGTCAACAATGAAAAACACCAAAAAAGATCAATAAAAACCTCAACATTGAAAAACACCAACAAATTCAACAACCTCAACATTGAAGAACTCCAAGAAATAGAACAACAACCTCAACAATGAAAAACACCAAAACATTCAACAACAACCCCAACATTGAAAAACACAAACAAATTCAACACTCAATATTGAAAATCACCAACAAATTCAACAATGAAAAACATCCAAAAATTCAACAACAACAACCTCAACAATGAAAAACACCAAAAAATTCAACAACAAACTGAACATTGAAAATCACCAACAAATTCAACAACAACCTCAACTTTGAAAAACACCAACAAATTCAAAAACCTCAACATGGAAAAATACCAACAAATTCAACCACAACCTCAACATTGAAAATCACCAAAAAATTCAACAAGAACCTCAACATTCAATAACACCAAACAATAAGAACAACAACCTCAACATTCAAAAACACCAACAAATTCAACCAAAACCTCAACAATGAAAAATACAAAAAGATTAAAAAAAAAACATTGAATACACCAAAAAATTCAACAACAATCTCAACATTGAAAATCAACATAATTTTCAAAAACAACCTCAACTTTGAAAAGCACGATCCAATTCCAAAACCTCAACATTGAAATGCACAAAAAAATTCAACTACAACCACAATATTGTTAATCACCAACAAATTCAACCACAACCTCAACATTCAAAAACGTCAACAAATTCAACAATAACCTCAACATTGGAAAATACCAACAAATTCATCAAAAACTTCAACAATGAAAATCACCAACAAATTCAACTACAACCTCAACATTCAAAAACACAAACAAATTCAACAAAAACCTCAACAATGGAAAACACCAACAAAGTCATCAAAAACCTCAAAAATGAAAAACACCAAAACATTCATCAACAACCTGAACATTCAAAAGCACAAACAAATTCAACAAGCTCAACATTGAAGAACTCCAAGAAGTACAACAACAACCTCAACAATGAAAAACACCAAAAAATTCAACAATGAAAAACATCCAAACATTCAACAACAACCTCAACAATGAAATACACCAAAAAATTTAACAACAATCTCAACATTGAAAAACACCTACAAATTCAACAACAACCTCAATATTGAAAATCACCATCTAATTCAACAACAACCTCAACAATGAAAAACATCCAAAAATTCAACAACAACCTCAACATTCAAAAAGACCAACAAATTCAAAAACAACCTCAACAATGAATAACACTAAAAAATTCATCAACAATCACAACATTCAAAAAGACCAAAAAATTCAACGAAAACCTCAAAAATGAAAAACACCAAAAAAATCAACAACAACCTCAGCATTCAAAGACACCAACAAATTCAACAACAACCTCAGCAATGAAAATCATCAAAAAATTCAACAACAACCTCAACCATGAAAAACACCAAAAAATTCAACAACAACCTCAACAATGAAAAACACCAACAAATTCAACAACAACCTCAAAATTCAAAAACTCCAACAAATTCAACAAAAACCTCAACATTGAAAGACACCAAAAAATTCAACAACAACCTCAACAATGAAAAACACCAAAAAATTCAACAACAACCGCAACATTCAAAAACACCAACAATTTCAACAACAACCACAGCAATGAAAAACATCAATAAATTCAACAACAACCTCAACAATGAAAAACACCAAAAAAATTCAATAACAACCTCAACAATGAAAAACACCAAAAAAATCAATAAAAACCTCAACATTGAAAAACTCCAAGAATTTCAACAACAACCACAACATTCAATTACACCAAAAAATTCAACAACAACCTCAGATTTGAAAACACCATCAAATTCAACAGCAACCTCAACATTGAAAAAATCCAACAATTTCAATAACAACCACAACAATGAAAAACACCAAGATATTCAACTGCAATCTCAATTTTGAAAAATACAAAAAGATTCAAAAAATTACATTGAATACACCAAAAAATTCAACAACAACCTCAACATTGAAAAACACCAAAATATTCAACAACAACCTCAACCATGAAAAACACCAAAAAATTCAACAACAACCATAACATTGAAAAACACCAACAAATTCAACAACAACCTCAAAATTCAAAAACTCCAACAAATTCAACAAAAACCTCAACATTGAAAAACACCAAAAAATTCAACAACAACCTCAACAATGAAAAACACCAAAAAAGTCAACAAGAACCACAACATTAAATAACACCAAAAAATAAAAACAACAACGTCAACATTCAAAAACAACAATAAATTCAACCAAAACCTAAACAATGAAATGAACCAAAAATATTAACAACAACGTCAACTTTGAAAAATTCCAACAAATTCAACAACCTCATCATTGAAAAACACAAACAAATTCAACAACAACCGCAACAATGAAAAACACCAAAAAATTCAACAACAACCACAACATTCAAAAACACCAAAAATTTCAACAACAACCACAGCAATGAAAAACATCAATAAATTCAACAACAACCTCAACAATGAAAAACACCAAAAATATCAATAAAAACCTCAACATTGAAAAACTCCAAGAATTTCAACAACTACCACATCAATGAAAAACACCAAAAAATTCAACACAAACTAAACATTGAAAATCACCATCAAATTCAACAAAAACCTCAACAATGAAAGCACCAAAAAATTCAACAACACCCTTAACATTGAAAAACACCAAAATATTCAAAAACAACCTCAACTTTGAAAAACACGATCCAATTCCTAAACCTCAACATTGAAAAGCACCAAAACATTCAACTACAACCTCAATATTGTTAATCACCAACAAATTCAACAAAACCTTCAACAATGGAAACCATAAACAAATTCATCAAAAACCTCAACAATGGAAAATACCAACAAATTCAATTACAACCTCAACATTCGAAAACACCAACAAATTCATAAAAATCCTCAACAATTAAAAACACCACAAAATTCATTAACAACCTCAACATTCAAAAATACCAACAAATTCAACAAGCTCAACATTGAAGAACTCCATGAAATTCCACAACATCCTCAACAATGAAAAACACCAAAAAATTCAACAACAACACCAACATTGAAAAACACCAACAAATTCAACAACAAACTCAATATGAAAATCACCAACAAATTCAACAACAACCTCAACAATGAAAAACATGAAAAAATTCAACAACAACAACCTCAACAATGAAAAACACCAAAAAATTCAACAACACCTCAAGATTGAAAAACACCAACAAATTCAACAACAACCTCACTATTGAAAGTCTCCATCAAATTCAACAACAACCTCAACAATGAAAAACATTCAAAAATTCAAAAACAACAACCTCAGCAATGAAAAACACCAAAACATTCAAAAACAACGTCAACATTAATCTACTCCAACAAATTCCACAACAACCTCAACAATGAAAAACACCAACAAATTCAACTACAACCTCAATATTGTTAATCACCAACAAATTCAACAAAAACCTCAACAATGGAAACCACGAACAAATTCATCAAAAACCTCAAAAAAGAAAAATACCAACAAATTCAACTACAACCTCAACTTTCAAAAACAGCAACAAATTCAACAAAAACCTCAACAATGGGAAACAACAACATGTTCTTCAAAATCCTCAAAAGTGAAAAACACCAAAAAATTCATCAACAACCTCAACATTCAAAAACACCAACAAATTCAACAACCTCAACATTGAAGAGCTCCAAGAAATTCCACAACAACTTCAACAATGAAGAACACCAAAAAATTCAACTACAACCCCAACATTGAAAAACACCAACAAATTCAACAACAACCTCAATATTGAAAGTCACCAACAAATTCAACAACAACCTCAACAATGAAAAACATGAAAAAATTCAACAATAACAACCTCAACAATGAAAAACATCCAAAAATTCAATAACAACAACCTCAGCAATGAAAAACACCAAAACATTCAACAACAACCTCAACATTAATCAACACCAACAAATTCCACAACAACCTCCACAATGAAAAACACCAAAAAATTCAACAACAACCCCAACATTGAAAAACACCAACAAATTCAATAACAACCTCAACTTTGAAAAGCACGATCCAATTCCAAAACCTCAACATTGAAAAGCACCAAAAAATTCAACTACAACCTCAATATTGTTAATCACCAACAAATTCAACCACAACCTCAACATTCAAAAACACCAACAAATTCAACAAAAACCTCAACAATGGAAAACACCAGCAAATTCATCAAAAAGCTCAAAAATGAAAAACACCAAAAAATTCATCAACAACCTGAAAATTCAAAAGCACAAACAAATTCAACAACCTCAACATTGAAGAACTCCAAGAAATACAACAACAACCTCAACAATGAAAAACACCAAAAAATTCAACAATGAAGAACATCCAAACATTCAACAACAACAACCTCAACAATGAAAAACACCAAAAAATTCAACAACAACCTCAAGATTGAAAAACACCAACAAATTCAACAACAACCTCACTATTGAAAGTCTCCATCAAATTCAACAACAACCTCAACAATGAAAAACATTCAAAAATTCAAAAACAACAACCTCAGCAATGAAAAACACCAAAACATTCAACAACAACGTCAACATTAATCTACTCCAACAAATTCCACAACAACCTCAACAATGAAAAACACCAACAAATTCAACTACAACCTCAATATTGTTAATCACCAACAAATTCAACAAAAACCTCAACAATGGAAACCACCAACAAATTCATCAAAAACCTCAAAAAAGAAAAATACCAACAAATTCAACTACAACCTCAACTTTCAAAAACAGCAACAAATTCAACAAAAACCTCAACAATGGGAAACAACAACATATTCTTCAAAATCCTCAAAAGTGAAAAACACCAAAAAATTCATCAACAACCTCAACATTCAAAAACACCAACAAATTCAACAACCTCAACATTGAAGAGCTCCAAGAAATTCCACAACAACTTCAACAATGAAGAACACCAAAAAATTCAACTACAACCCCAACATTGAAAAACACCAACAAATTCAACAACAACCTCAATATTGAAAGTCACCAACAAATTCAACAACAACCTCAACAATGAAAAACATGAAAAAATTCAACAATAACAACCTCAACAATGAAAAACACCAAAAAATTCAACAACAACCTCAACATTGAAAAACACCAACAAATTCAAAAACAACCTCAATATTGAAAATCACCATCAAATTCAACAACAACCTCAACAATGAAAAACATTCAAAAATACAAAAACAACAACCTCAACAATGAAAACTATCAAAACATTCAACAACAACCTCAACATTAATCAAAACCAACAAATTCCACAACAACCTCAACAATGAAAAACACCAAAAAATTCAACAACCACCCGAACATTGAAAAACACCAACAAATTCAACAACAACCTCAATATTGAAAATCACCAACAAATTCAACAACAACCTCAACAATGAAAAACATAAAAAAATTCAACAACAACAACCTCAACAATGAAAAACACCAAAAAAATTCAACAACAACCTGAACATTGAAAAACACCAACAAATTCAACAACAACCTCAATATTGAAAATCACCAACAAATTCAACAACAACCTCAACAATGAAAAACATCCAAAAATTCAAAAACAACAGCCTCAACAATGAAAAACACCAAAACATTCAACAACAACCTCAACATTAATCAACACCAACAAATTCAACAACAACCTCAAAAATGAAAAATAACAAAAAATTCAACAACAACAACCTCAACAATGAAAAACACCAAAAAATTCAACAACAAACTCATCTTTGAAAAATAACCAACAAATTCAACAACCTCAACATTAAAAAACACCAACAATTTCAACAACAACCTCAATAATGAAAAACATCAAAAAGTTCAACAACATCCTCAACAATGAAAAACACCAAAAAAATTCAACAACAACCTCAACGATGAAAAACAGGAAAAAAATCAATAAAAACCTCAACATTGAAAAACTCCAAGAATTTCAACAATTACCACAACAATGAAAAACACCAACAAATTTAACTGTAACCACAATTTTGAAAAATATAAAAAGATTTAAAAAAAACATTGAATACACCAACAAATTCAACAACAACCTCAACATTGAAAAACACCAAAATATTCAAAAACAACCTCAACTTTGAAAAACACGATCCAATTCCTAAACCTCAACATTGAAAAGCACCAAAAAATTCAACTACAACCTCAATATTGTTAATCACCAACAAATTCAACAAAACCTTCAACAATGGAAAAGAGCAACAAATTTTTCGAAAACCTCAACAATGAAAAATACCAACAAATTCAACTACAACCTCAACATTCAAAAACACCAACAAATTCAACATAAACGTCAACAATGGAAAACACCAACAAATTCATCAAAATCCTCAACAATGAAAAACACCACAAAATTCATTAACAACCTCAACATTCAAAAATACCAACAAATTCAACAACCTCAACATTGAAGAACTCCAAGAAATTCCACAACATCCTCAACAATGAAAAACACCAAAAAATTCAACAACAACACCAACATTGAAAAACACCAACAAATTCAACAACAACCTCAATATGAAAATCACCAATAAATTCAACAACAACCTCAACAATGAAAAACATGAAAAAATTCAACAACAACAACCTCAACAATGAAAAACACCAAAAAATTCAACAACAACCTCAACATTGAAAAACACCAACAAATTGAACAACAACCTCGCTATTGAAAATCACCATCAAATTCAACAACAACCTCAACAATGAAAAACATCCAAAAATTCAATAACAACAACCTCAGCAATGAAAAACACCAAAACATTCAACAACAACCTCAACATTAATCAACACCAACAAATTCCACAACAACCTCCACAATGAAAAACACCAAAAAATTCAACAACAACCCCAACATTGAAAAACACCAACAAATTCAATAACAACCTCAACTTTGAAAAGCACGATCCAATTCCAAAACCTCAACATTGAAAAGCACCAAAAAATTCAACTACAACCTCAATATTGTTAATCACCAACAAATTCAACCACAACCTCAACATTCAAAAACACCAACAAATTCAACAAAAACCTCAACAATGGAAAACACCAGCAAATTCATCAAAAAGCTCAAAAATGAAAAACACCAAAAAATTCATCAACAACCTGAAAATTCAAAAGCACAAACAAATTCAACAACCTCAACATTGAAGAACTCCAAGAAATACAACAACAACCTCAACAATGAAAAACACCAAAAAATTCAACAATGAAGAACATCCAAACATTCAACAACAACAACCTCAACAATGAAAAACACCAAAAAATTCAACAACAACCTCAAGATTGAAAAACACCAACAAATTCAACAACAACCGCAATATTGAAAGTCTCCATCAAATTCAACAACAACCTCAACAATGAAAAACATTCAAAAATTCAAAAACAACAACCTCAGCAATGAAAAACACCAAAACATTCAACAACAACGTCAACATTAATCTACTCCAACAAATTCCACAACAACCTCAACAATGAAAAACACCAACAAATTCAACTACAACCTCAATATTGTTAATCACCAACAAATTCAACAAAAACCTCAACAATGGAAACCACCAACAAATTCATCAAAAACCTCAAAAAAGAAAAATACCAACAAATTCAACTACAACCTCAACTTTCAAAAACAGCAACAAATTCAACAAAAACATCAACAACGGGAAACAACAACATATTCTTCAAAATCCTCAAAAGTGAAAAACACCAAAAAATTCATCAACAACCTCAACATTCAAAAACACCAACAAATTCAACAACCTCAACATTGAAGAGCTCCAAGAAATTCCACAACAACTTCAACAATGAAGAACACCAAAAAATTCAACTACAACCCCAACATTGAAAAACACCAACAAATTCTACAACAACCTCCTTATTGAAAGTCACCAACAAATTTACCAACAACCTCAACAATGAAAAACATGAAAAAATTCAACAATAACAACCTCAACAATGAAAAACACCAAAAAATTCAACAACAACCTCAACATTGAAAAACACCAACAAATTCAAAAACAACCTCAATATTGAAAATCACCATCAAATTCAACAACAACCTCAACAATGAAAAACATTCAAAAATACAAAAACAACAACCTCAACAATGAAAACTATCAAAACATTCAACAACAACCTCAACATTAATCAAAACCAACAAATTCCACAACAACCTCAACAATGAAAAACACCAAAAAATTCAACAACCACCCGAACATTGAAAAACACCAACAAATTCAACAACAACCTCAATATTGAAAATCACCAACAAATTCAACAACAACCTCAACAATGAAAAACATAAAAAAATTCAACAACAACAACCTCAACAATGAAAAACACCAAAAAAATTCAACAACAACCTGAACATTGAAAAACACCAACAAATTCAACAACAACCTCAATATTGAAAATCACCAACAAATTCAACAACAACCTCAACAATGAAAAACATCCAAAAATTCAAAAACAACAGCCTCAACAATGAAAAACACCAAAACATTCAACAACAACCTCAACATTAATCAACACCAACAAATTCAACAACAACCTCAAAAATGAAAAATAACAAAAAATTCAACAACAACAACCTCAACAATGAAAAACACCAAAAAATTCAACAACAAACTCATCTTTGAAAAATAACCAACAAATTCAACAACCTCAACATTAAAAAACACCAACAATTTCAACAACAACCTCAATAATGAAAAACATCAAAAAGTTCAACAACATCCTCAATAATGAAAAACACCAAAAAAATTCAACAACAACCTCAACGATGAAAAACAGGAAAAAAATCAATAAAAACCTCAACATTGAAAAACTCCAAGAATTTCAACAATTACCACAACAATGAAAAACACAAAAAATTCGACAACAAACTCAATATTGAAAATCACCATCAAATTCAACAAAAACCTCAACAATGAAAAACACCAATATAATTCAAAAACAACCTCAATTTTGAAAAACACCAACAGATTTAACAACCTCAACATTCAAATACACCAACAAATTCAACAACAACCTCAGCTTTGAAAAACACCAACAAATTCAACTCCAACCTCAACATTCAAAACCTTCAACAATTTGAATAACAAACTCAACAATGAAAAACACCAACAAATTTAACTGTAACCACAATTTTGAAAAATATAAAAAGATTTAAAAAAAACATTGAATACACCAAAAAATTCAACAACAACCTCAACATTGAAAAACACCAAAATATTCAAAAACAACCTCAACTTTGAAAAACACGATCCAATTCCTAAACCTCAACATTGAAAAGCACCAAAAAATTCAACTACAACCTCAATATTGTTAATCACCAACAAATTCAACAAAACCTTCAACAATGGAAAAGAGCAACAAATTCTTCGAAAACCTCAACAATGAAAAATACCAACAAATTCAACTACAACCTCAACATTCAAAAACACCAACAAATTCAACAAAAACGTCAACAATGGAAAACACCAACAAATTCATCAAAATCCTCAACAATGAAAAACACCACAAAATTCATTAACAACCTCAACATTCAAAAATATCAACAAATTCAACAACCTCAACATTGAAGAACTCCAAGAAATTCCACAACAACCTCAACAATGAAAAACACCAAAAAATTCAACAACAACACCAACATTGAAAAACACCAACAAATTCAACAACAACCTCAATATGAAAATCACCAATAAATTCAACAACAACCTCAACAATGAAAAACATGCAAAAATTCAACAACAACAACCTCAACAATGAAAAACACCAAAAAATTCAACAACAACATCAACATTGAAAAACACCAACAAATTGAACAACAACCTCACTATTGAAAATCACCATCAAATTCAACAACAACCTCAACAATGAAAAACATCCAAAAATTCAATAACAACAACCTCAGCAATGAAAAACACCAAAACATTCAACAACAACCTCAACATTAATCAACACCAACAAATTCCACAACAACCTCCACAATGAAAAACACCAAAAAATTCAACAACAACCCCAACATTGAAAAACACCAACAAATTCAATAACAACCTCAACTTTGAAAAGCACGATCCAATTCCAAAACCTCAACATTGAAAAGCACCAAAAAATTCAACTACAACCTCAATATTGTTAATCACCAACAAATTCAACCACAACCTCAACATTCAAAAACACCAACAAATTCAACAATAACCTCAACAATGGAAAACACCAACAAATTCATCAAAAACCTCAACAATGAAAAACACCAACAAATTCAATTACAACCTCAACATTCAAAAACACAAACAAATTCAACAAAAACCTCAACAATGGAAAACACAAAAAAATTCATCAAAAACCTGAAAAATGAAAAACACCAAAAAATTCATCAACAACCTCAACATTCAAAAACACAAACAAATTCAACAACAACCTCAAATATGAAAAACACCAAAAAATTCATCAACAACCTCAACATTCAAAAACACGAACAAATTCAACAAAAACCTCAACAATGGAAAACACCAGCAAATTCATCAAAAAGCTCAAAAATGAAAAACACCAAAAAATTCATCAACAACCTGAAAATTCAAAAGCACAAACAAATTCAACAACCTCAACATTGAAGAACTCCAAGAAATACAACAACAACCTCAACAATGAAAAACACCAAAAAATTCAACAATGAAGAACATCCAAACATTCAACAACAACAACCTCAACAATGAAAAACACCAAAAAATTCAACAACAACCTCAGCATTGAAAAACACGTACAAATTCAACAACAACCGCAATATTGAAAATCACCATCTAATTCAACAACAACCTCAACAATGAAAAACATCCAAAAATTCAACAACAACGACCTCAACATTCAAAAACACCAACAAATTCAAAAACAACCTCAACAATGAATAACACCCAAAAATTCATCAACAATCACAACATTCAAAAAGACCAAAAAATTCAACGAAAACCTCAAAAATGAAAAACACCAAAAAATTCAACAACAACCTCTACTTTGAAAAACACAAACAAATTCAACAGCCTCAACATTGAAAAAGACCAACATATTCAACAACAACCTCAAAAGTGAAAAGCACCAAAAAATTTAACAACAACCTCAGCATTCAACAACACCAACAAATTCAACAACAACCTCAACCATGAAAAACACCAAAAAATTCAACAACAACCTCAACATTGAAAAACACCAACAAATTCAACAACAACCTCAAAATTCAAAAACTCCAACAAATTCTAGAAAAACCTCAACATTGAAAAACACCAAAAAATTCAACAACAACCTCAACAATGAAAAACACCAAAAAATTCAACAAGAACCTCAACATTCAATAACACCAAAAGATAAAAACAACGTCAACCTTCAAAAACACCAGCAAATTCAACCAAAACCTCAACAATGAAAAAACCAAAAAAATCAACAACAACCTCAACTTTGAAAAACACCAACAAATTCAACAATAACCTCAACATTGAAAACCTCCAACAAGTTCAACAACAACCTCAACAATGAAAAACACCAAAAAAATTCAATAACAACCTCAACAATGAAAAACACCAAAAAAGATCAATAAAAACCTCAACATTGAAAAACACCAACAAATTCAACAACCTCAACATTGAAGAACTCCAAGAAATACAACAACAACCTCAACAATGAAAAACACCAAAAAATTCAACAACAACCCCATCATTGAAAAACACCAACAAATTCAACAACAACCTCAATATTGAAAATCACCAACTAATTCAACAATGAAAAACATCCAAAAATTCAACAACAACAACCTCAACAATGAAAAACACCAAAAAATTCCACAACAAACTGAACATTGAAAATCACCAACAAATTCAACAACAACCTCAACTTTGAAAAACACCAACAAATTCATAAACCTCAACATGGAAAAACACCAACAAATTCAACCACAACCTCAACATTGAAAATCACCAAAAATTTCAACAAGAACCTCAACATTTAATAACACCAAACAATAAAAACAACAACCTCAACATTTAAAAACACCAACAAATTCAACCAAAACCTCAACAATGAAAAACACCAAAAAATTCAACAACAATCTCAACATTGAAAATCAACAAAATATTCAATAACAACCTCAACTTTGAAAAGCACGATCCAATTCCAAAACCTCAACATTGAAATGCACCAAAAAATTCAACTACAACCTCAATATTGTTAATCACCAACAAATTCAACCACAACCTCAACATTCAAAAACACCAACAAATTCAACAATAACCTCAACATTGGAAAATGCCAACAAATGCATCAAAAACCTCAACAATGAAAAACACCAACAAATTCAACTACAACCTCAAGATTCAAAAACACAAACAAATTCAACAAAAACCTCAACAATGGAAAACACCACCAAATTCATCAAAAACCTCAACATTCAAAAACACCAACAATTTCAACAACAACCACAGCAATGAAAAACATCAATAAATTCAACAACAACCTCAACAATGAAAAACACCAAAAAATTCAATAACAACCTCAACAATGAAAAACACTAAAAAAGATCAATAAAAACCTCAACTTTGAAAAACTCCAAGAATTTCAACAACTACCACAACAATTGAAAGCACGAAAAAATTTCGACAACATTCTCAACATTGAAAATCACCATCAAATTCAATAAAAACCTCAACAAAGAAAAACACCAAAAAATTCAACAACAACCTCAATTTTGAAAAAAACCAACAGATTTAAGAACCTCAACATTGAAATAAACCAACAAATTCAACAACAACCTCAGCTTTGAAAACACCAACAAATTCAATGGCAACCTCAACATTGAAAAACTCCAACAATTTCAATAACAACCTCAACAATGAAAAACACCAAGATATTCAACCGCAATCTCAATTTTGAAAAATACAAAAAGATTCAAAAAAGAACATTGAATACACCAAAAAATTCAACAACAACCTCAACATTGAAAAACACTGAAATTTTCAACAACAACCTCAACATTCAAAAACACCAAAAAATTCAACAACAACCTCAACATTGAAAAACAACAACAAGTTCAAGAACAACATCAAAATTCAAAAACTCCAACAAATTCAACAAAAACCTCAACAATGGAAACCACCAACAAATTCATCAAAAACCTCAACAATGAAAAATACCAAAAAATTCAACTACAACCTCAACATTCAAAAACACCAACAAATTCAACAAAAACGTCAACAATGGAAAACACCAACAAATTCATCAAAATCTTCAACAATGAAACACATCACAAAATTCATTAACAACCTCAACATTCAAAAATACCAACAAATTCAACAACCTCAACATTGAAGAACTCCAAGAAATTCCACAACAACCTCAACAATGAAAAACACCAAAAAATTCAACAACAACACCAACATTGAAAAAAACCAACAAATTCAACAACAACATCAATATGAAAATCAACAACAAATTCAACAGCAACCTCAACAATGAAAAACATGAAAAAATTCAACAACAACAACCTCAACAATGAAAAACACCAAAATATTCAACAACAACCTCAACATTGAAAAAGACCAACAAATTCAACAACCACCTCAATATTGAAAATCACCATCAAATTCAACAACAACCTCAACAATGAGAAACATCCAAAAATTCAAAAACAACAACCTCAGCAATGAAAAACTCCAAAACATTCAACAACAACCTCAACATTAATCAACACCAACAAATTCCACAACAACCTCAACAATGAAAAACAACAAAAAATTCAACAACAACCCCAATATTGAAAAACACCAACAACTTCAACAACAACCTCAATATTGAAAATCACCAACAAATTCAACAACAAGCTCAACAATGAAAAACATGAAAAAATTCATCAACAATAACCCCAACAATGAAAGACACCAAAAAATTCAACAACAACCTCAACATTGAAAAACACCAACAAATTCAACAACAACCTCAATATTGAAAATCACCATCAAATTCAACAACAACCTCAACAATGAAAAACATCCAAAAATTCAAAAACAACAACCTCAACAATAAAAAACACCAAAACATTCAACAACAACCTCAACATTAATCAACACCAACAAATACAATAACAACCTCAACAATGAAAAACACCAAAAAATTCAACAACAACCCCAACATTGAAAAACACCAACAAATTCAACAACAACCTCAATATTGAAAATCACCAACAAATTCAACAACAACCTCAACAATGAAAAACATCCAAAAATTCAACAGCAACAACCTCAACAATGAAAAACACCAAAAAATTCAACAACAAACTCATCTTTGAAAAAAACCAACAAATTCAACAACCTGAACATTAAAAAACACCAACAAATTAAACAAAAACCTCAACAATGAAAAACACCGAAAAATAAAAAAAACAACCTCAACATTCAAAAACACCAACAAATTCAACAAAAACCTCAAAAATGAAAAACACCAAAAAGTTCATCAAAAACCTCTACTTTGAAAAACACCAACAAATTCAACAACCTCAACATTGAAAAACACCAACTTATTCAACATCAACCTCAACAATGAAAAACACCAAAAAATTCAACAACAACCTCAGCATTCAAAAACACCAAAATATTCAAAAACAACCTCAACTTTGAAAAGCACGATCCAATTCCAAAACCTCAACATTGAAAAGCACAAAAAAATTCAACTACAACCACAATATTGTTAATCACCAACAAATTCTACAAAAACCTCAACAATGGAAAACACCAACAAATTCATAAAAATCCTCAACAATTAAAAACACCACAAAATTCATTAACAACCTCAACATTCAAAAATACCAACAAATTCAACAAGCTCAACATTGAAGAACTCCATGAAATTCCACAACATCCTCAACAATGAAAAACACCAAAAAATTCAACAACAACACCAACATTGAAAAACACCAACAAATTCAACAACAAACTCAATATGAAAATCACCAACAAATTCAACAACAACCTCAACAATGAAAAACATGAAAAAATTCAACAACAACAACCTCAACAATGAAAAACACCAAAAAATTCAACAACACCTCAAGATTGAAAATCACCAACAAATTCAACAACAACCTCACTATTGAAAGTCTCCATCAAATTCAACAACAACCTCAACAATGAAAAACATTCAAAAATTCAAAAACAACAACCTCAGCAATGAAAAACACCAAAACATTCAAAAACAACGTCAACATTAATCTACTCCAACAAATTCCACAACAACCTCAACAATGAAAAACACCAACAAATTCAACTACAACCTCAATATTGTTAATCACCAACAAATTCAACAAAAACCTCAACAATGGAAACCACCAACAAATTCATCAAAAACCTCAAAAAAGAAAAATACCAACAAATTCAACTACAACCTCAACTTTCAAAAACAGCAACAAATTCAACAAAAACCTCAACAATGGGAAACAACAACATATTCTTCAAAATCCTCAAAAGTGAAAAACACCAAAAAATTCATCAACAACCTCAACATTCAAAAACACCAACAAATTCAACAACCTCAACATTGAAGAGCTCCAAGAAATTCCACAACAACTTCAACAATGAAGAACACCAAAAAATTCAACTACAACCCCAACATTGAAAAACACCAACAAATTCAACAACAACCTCAATATTGAAAGTCACCAACAAATTCAACAACAACCTCAACAATGAAAAACATGAAAAAATTCAACAATAACAACCTCAACAATGAAAAACACCAAAAAATTCAACAACAACCTCAACATTGAAAAACACCAACAAATTCAAAAACAACCTCAATATTGAAAATCACCATCAAATTCAACAACAACCTCAACAATGAAAAACATTCAAAAATACAAAAACAACAACCTCAACAATGAAAACTATCAAAACATTCAACAACAACCTCAACATTAATCAAAACCAACAAATTCCACAACAACCCCAACATTGAAAAACACCAACAAATTCAAAAACAACCTCAATATTGAAAATCACCAACAAATTCAACAACAACCTCAACAATGAAAAACATAAAAAAATTCAACAACAACAACCTCAACAATGAAAAACACTAAAAAATTCAGCAACAACCTGAACATTGAAAAACACCAACAAATTCAACAACAACCTCAATATTGAAAATCACCATCAAATTCAACAACAACCTCAACAATGAAAAACATCCAAAAATTCAAAAACAACAACATCAACAATGAAAAACTCGAAAACATTCAACAACAACCTCAACATTAATCAACACCAACAAATTCAACAACAACCTCAACAATGAAAAACACCAAAAAATTCAACAACAACCCCAACATTGAAAAACACCAACAAATTCAACAACAACCTCAACAATGAAAAACATCCAAAAATTCAACAACAACAACCTGAACAATGAAAAACACCAATAAATTCAACAAAAAACTCATCTTTGAAAAAAACCAACAAATTCAACAACCTCAACATAAAAAAACAGCAACAAATTCAACAACAGCCTCAACATTGAAAATCTCCAACAAATTCAACAAAAACCTCAACAATGAAAAACACCGAAAAATAAAAAAAACAACCTCAACATTCAAAAACACCAACAAATTCAACGAAAACCTCAAAAATGAAAAACACCAAAAAATTCATCAAAAACCTCTACTTTGAAAAACACCAACAAATTCAACAACCTCAACTTTGAAAAACACCAACTTATTCAACAACAACCTCAACAATGAAAAACACCAAAAAATTCAACAACAACCTCAGCATTCAAAAACACCATCAAATTCAACAACAACCTCAGCAATGAAAATCGTCAAAAAATTCAACAACAACCTCAACAATGAAAAACACCAAAAAATTCAACAACAACCTCAACAATGAAACAAACCCAAAAAATCAATAACAACCTCAACATTGAATAACTCCAACAATTTCAACAACTAACGCAACAATGAAAAACACCAAAAAATTCGACAACAAACTCAACATTGAAAATCACCATCAAATTCAACAAAAACCTCAACAATGAAAAACACCAAAAAATTCAACAACAAACTCAACTTTGAAAAACACCAACGGATTTAACAACCTCAACATTCAAAAACAATAACAAATTTAACAACAACCTCAGCTTTTAACAACACCAACAGATTCAACAACCTCAACATTGAAACACACCATCAAATTCAACAACAACCTCAACTTTTCAAAATACAAAAAGGTTCAACAAAATAAAAATTGATAACACCAACAAATTCAACGGCAACCTCAACATTGAAAAACTCCAACAATTTCAATGACAACCTCAACAATGAAAAACACCAACAAATTCAACTGCAACCACAATTTTGAAAAATACAAAAAGATTCAAACAAAAACATTGAATACACCAAAAAATTCAACAACAAACTCAAAATTGAAAAACACCAAAATATTCAACAACAACCTCAACCATGAAAAACACCAAAAAATTCAACAACAACCTCAACATTGAAATACTACCACAAATTCAACAACAAACTCAAAATTCAAAAACTCCAACAAATTCAACAAAAACCTCAACATTGAAAAGCACCAAAAAATTCAACAACAACCTCAACAATGAAAAACACCAAAAAATTCAACAAGAACCTCAACATTCAATAACACGAAAAAATAAAAACAACTGCCTCAACATTCAAAAACACCAACAAATTCAAGCAAAACCTCAACAATCAAAAACACCCAAAAAATCAACAACAACCTCAACTTTGAAAAACTCCAACAAATTCAACAACCTCATCATTGAAAAACACCACAAATTCAACAATAACCTCAACATTAAAAACCTCCAACAAGTTCAACTACAACCTCAACAATGAAAAACACCAAAAAATTCAACAACAACCTCAACATTCTAAAACACCAACAATTTCAACAACAACCACAGCAATGAAAAACATCAATAAATTCAACAACAACCTCAACAATGAAAAACACCAAAAAAATTCAACAACAACCTCAACAATGAAAAACACCAAAAAATTCGACAACAAAATCAACATTGAAAATCACCATCAAGTTCAACAAAAACCTCAACAATCAAAAACACCAAAAAATTCAACCCGAACCTCAGTATTGAAAAACACCAACAGATTTAACAACCTCAACATGCAAAACACCAACAAATTCAACAACAAACTCAGCTTTGAAAAACACCAACAAAATCAACGGCAACCTCAACATTGAAAAACTCCAACAATTCCAATTACAACCTCAACAATGAAAAACACCAACAAATTCAACTGCAACCACAATTTTGAAAAATACAAAAAGATTCAAAAAAAAACATTGAATACACCAAAAAATTCAACAACAACCTCAACATTGAAAAACACCAATATATTCAACAACAACCTCAACTTTGAAAAACACGATCCAATTCCAAAACCTCAACATTGAAAAGCCCAAAAAAATTCAACTACAACCTCAAAATTGTTAATCAGCAACAAATTCAACAAAAACCTCAACAATGGAAAGCACCAACAAATTCATCAAAAACCTCAACAATGAAAAATACCAACAAATTCAACTACAACCTCAACATTCAAAAACACCAACAAATTCAACAAAAACCTCAACAATGGAAAACACCAACAAATTCATCAAATTCCTCAACAATGAAAAACACCAAAATATACATCAACAACTTCAACATTCAAAAACACCAACAAATTCATCAACCTCAACAATGAAGAACTTCAAGAAATTCCACAACAACCTCAACAATGAAAAACACCAACGAATTCAACAACAACCTCAACATTGAAAATCACCAACAAATTCAACAACAACCTCAACAATGAAAAACATCCAATAATTCGACAACAACAAACTCAACAATGAAAAACACCAAAAAATTCAACAAGAACCTCAACATTCAATAACACCAACAAATTCAAAAACAACCTCAATATTGAAAATCATCATCAAATTCAACAACAACCTCAACAATGAAAAACATCCAAAAATACAAAAACAACAACCTCAACAATGAAAACCACCAAAACATTCAACAACAACCTCAACATTAATCAACACCAACAAATTCCACAACAACCTCAACAATCAAAAACACCATCAAATTCAACAACAACCTCAGCAATGAAAATCGTCAAAAAATTCAACAACCACCTCAACAATGAAAAACACCAAAAAATTGAACAACAACCTCAACAATGAAACAAACTCAAAAAATCAATAACAACCTCAACATTGAAAAACAACCTCAACATTCGACAACAAACTCAACATTGAAAATCACCATCAAATTCAACAAAAACCTCAACAATGAAAAACAACAAAAAATTCAACAACAACCTCAACTTTGAAAAACACCAACAGATTTAACAACCTCAACATTCAAAAACACCAACAAATTTAAGAACAACCTCAGCTTTTAAAAACACCAACAGATTCAACAACCTCCACTTTGAAAAACACCATCAAATTCAACAACAACCTCAACTTTTAAAAATACAAAAAGGTTCAACAAAATAAAAATTGATAACACCAACAAATTCAACGGCAACCTCAACATTGAAAAACTCCAACAATTTCAATAACAACCTCAACAATGAAAAACACCAACAAATTCAACTGCAATCTCAATTTTGAAAAATACAAAAAGATTCAAACAAAAACATTGAATACACCAAAAAATTCAACAACAAACTCAAAATTGAAAAACACCAAAATATTCAACAACCTCAACCATGAGAAACACAAAAGAATTCAACAACAACCTCAACATTGAAAAACAAGAACAAATTCAACAACAACCTCAAAATTCGAAAACTCCAACATATTCAACAAAAACCTCAACATTGAAAAACACCAAAAAATTCATCAAGAACGTCAACATTCATTAACACCAAAAAATAAAAACAACAGCCTCAACATTCAAAAACACCTACAAATTCAACCAAAACCTCAACAATCAAAAACACCCAAAAAATCAACAACAACCTCAACTTTGAAAAACTCCAACAAATTCAAGAACCTCATCATTGAAAAACACCACAAATTCAACAATAACCTCAACATTGAAAACCTCCAACAAGTTGAAAAACAACCTCAACATTCAAAAACACCAACAATTTCAACAACAACCACAGCAATGAAAAACATCAATAAATTCAACAACAACCTCAACAATGAAAAACACCAAAAAAATTCAACAACAACCTCAACAATGAAAAACACCAAAAAATTCGACAACAAACTCAACATTGAAAATCACCATCAAGTTCAACAAAACCTCAACAATGAAAAACACCAATAAATTCAACCAGAACCTCAGTTTTGAAAAACACCAACAGATTGAACAACCTCAACTTTCAAATACACCAACAAATTCAACAACAAGCTCAGCTTTGAAAAACACCAACAAATTCAACGGCAACCTCAACATTGAAAAACTCCAACAATTCCAATTACAACCTCAACAATGAAAAACACCAACAAATTCAACTGCAACCACAATTTTGAAAAATACAAAAAGATTCAAAAAAAAACATTGAATACACCAAAAAATTCAACAACAACCTCAACATTGAAAAACACCAATATATTCAACAACAACCTCAACTTTGAAAAACACGATCCAATTCCAAAACCTCAACATTGAAAAGCCCAAAAAAATTCAACTACAACCTCAAAATTGTTAATCAGCAACAAATTCAACAAAAACCTCAACAATGGAAAGCACCAACAAATTCATCAAAAACCTCAACAATGAAAAATACCAACAAATTCAACTACAACCTCAACATTCAAAAACACCAACAAATTCAACAAAAACCTCAACAATGGAAAACACCAACAAATTCATCAAATTCCTCAACAATGAAAAACACCAAAATATACATCAACAACTTCAACATTCAAAAACACCAACAAATTCATCAACCTCAACAATGAAGAACTTCAAGAAATTCCACAACAACCTCAACAATGAAAAACACCAACGAATTCAACAACAACCTCAACATTGAAAATCACCAACAAATTCAACAACAACCTCAACAATGAAAAACATCCAATAATTCGACAACAACAAACTCAACAATGAAAAACACCAAAAAATTCAACAAGAACCTCAACATTCAATAACACCAACAAATTCAAAAACAACCTCAATATTGAAAATCATCATCAAATTCAACAACAACCTCAACAATGAAAAACATCCAAAAATACAAAAACAACAACCTCAACAATGAAAACCACCAAAACATTCAACAACAACCTCAACATTAATCAACACCAACAAATTCCACAACAACCTCAACAATCAAAAACACCATCAAATTCAACAATAACCTCAGCAATGAAAATCGTCAAAAAATTCAACAACCACCTCAACAATGAAAAACACCAAAAAATTGAACAACAACCTCAACAATGAAACAAACTCAAAAAATCAATAACAACCTCAACATTGAAAAACAACCTCAACATTCGACAACAAACTCAACATTGAAAATCACCATCAAATTCAACAAAAACCTCAACAATGAAAAACAACAAAAAATTCAACAACAACCTCAACTTTGAAAAACACCAACAGATTTAACAACCTCAACATTCAAAAACACCAACAAATTTAAGAACAACCTCAGCTTTTAAAAACACCAACAGATTCAACAACCTCCACTTTGAAAAACACCATCAAATTCAACAAAAACCTCAACTTTTAAAAATACAAAAAGGTTCAACAAAATAAAAATTGATAACACCAACAAATTCAACGGCAACCTCAACATTGAAAAACTCCAACAATTTCAATAACAACCTCAACAATGAAAAACACCAACAAATTCAACTGCAATCTCAATTTTGAAAAATACAAAAAGATTCAAACAAAAACATTGAATACACCAAAAAATTCAACAACAAACTCAAAATTGAAAAACACCAAAATATTCAACAACCTCAACCATGAGAAACACAAAAGAATTCAACAACAACCTCAACATTGAAAAACAAGAACAAATTCAACAACAACCTCAAAATTCGAAAACTCCAACATATTCAACAAAAACCTCAACATTGAAAAACACCAAAAAATTCATCAAGAACGTCAACATTCATTAACACCAAAAAATAAAAACAACAGCCTCAACATTCAAAAACACCTACAAATTCAACCAAAACCTCAACAATCAAAAACACCCAAAAAATCAACAACAACCTCAACTTTGAAAAACTCCAACAAATTCAAGAACCTCATCATTGAAAAACACCACAAATTCAACAATAACCTCAACATTGAAAACCTCCAACAAGTTGAAAAACAACCTCAACATTCAAAAACACCAACAATTTCAACAACAACCACAGCAATGAAAAACATCAATAAATTCAACAACAACCTCAACAATGAAAAACACCAAAAAAATTCAACAACAACCTCAACAATGAAAAACACCAAAAAATTCGACAACAAACTCAACATTGAAAATCACCATCAAGTTCAACAAAACCTCAACAATGAAAAACACCAATAAATTCAACCAGAACCTCAGTTTTGAAAAACACCAACAGATTGAACAACCTCAACTTTCAAATACACCAACAAATTCAACAACAAGCTCAGCTTTGAAAAACACCAACAAATTCAACGGCAACCTCAACATTGAAAAACTCCAACAATTTCAATAACAACCTCAACAATGAAAAACACCAACAGATTCAACTGCAACCACAATTTTGAAAAATACAAAAAGATTCAAAAAAAAACATTGAATACACCAAAAAATTCAACAACAACCTCAACATTGAAAAACACCAAAATATTCAACAACAACCTCAAATTTGAAAAACACGATCCAATTCCAAAACCTTAACATTGAAAAGCCCAAAAAAATTCAACTACAACCTCAATATTGTTAATCACCAACAAATTCATCAAAAACCTCAACAATGAAAAATACCAACAAATTCAACTATAACCTCAACATTCAAAAACACCAACAAATTCAAGAAAAACCTCAACAATGGAAAACACCAACAAATTCATCAAAATCCTCAACAATGAAAAACACCAAAAAATACATCAGTAACCTCAACATTCAAAAACACCAACAAATTCATCAACCTCAACAATGAAGAACTCCATAAAATTCCACAACAACCTCAACAATGAAAAACACCAAAAAATTCAACAACAACCCCAACATTGAAAAACACCAACGAATTCAACGACAACCTCAACATTAAAAATCACTAACAAATTCAACAACAACCTCAACAATGAAAAACATCCATAAATTCAACAACAACAACCTCAACAATGAAAAACACCAAAAAATTCAACAAGAACCTCAACATTCAATAACACCAAAAAATAAAAACAACAACCTGAACATTCAATAACACCAAGAAATTCAACCAAAACCTCAACAATCAAAAGCCCCCAAAAAATCACAACAACCTCAACTTTGAAAAACTCCAACAAATTCAACAACCTCATCATTGAAAAACAACAACAAATTCAACAATAACCTCAACATTGAAAACCTCCAACAAATTCAACAACAACCTCAGCAATGAAAAACACCAAATAATTCAACAACAACCCCAACATTGCAAAACACCAACGAATTCAACAACAACCTCACATTGAAAATCACCAACAAATTCAACAACAACCTCAACAATGAAAAACATCCACAAATTCAACAACAACAACCTCAACAATGAAAAACAGCAAAAAATAAAACAACAAACTCATCTTTGAAAAAAACCAACAAATTCAACAACCCCAACATTAAAAATCACCATCAAAATCAACAAAAACCTCAACAATGAAAAACACCGAAAAATAAAGACATCAACCTCAACATTCATAAACACCAACAAATTCAACGAAAACCTCAAAAATGATAAACACCAAAAAATTCATTAAAAACCTCTACTTTGAAAAACACCAACAAATTCAACAACCTCAACATTGAATAACACCAACTTATTCAAAAACAAATTCAACAATGAAAAACACCAAAAAATTCAACAACAACCTCAGCATTCAAAAACACCATCAAATTCAACAACAACCTCAGCAATGAAAATCGTCAAAAATTCAACACCAACCTCAGCAATGAAAAACGCAAAAAAATTCAACAACAACCTCAACAATGAAACACACCCAAAAATTCAATAACAACCTCAACATTGAAAAACTCCAATAATGTCAACAACTACCGCAACAATGAAAACCAGCAAAAATTCGACAACAAACTCAACATTGAAAATCACCATCATATTCAACAAAAATCTCAACAATAAAAAGCACCGAAAAATTCAACAACAACCTCAACTTTGAAAAACAGCAAAAAATTCGACAACAAACTCAACATTGAAAAACACCAACAAATTAAACAACAACCTCAATATTGAAAATCACCAACAAATTCAACAACAACCTCAACTTTTAAAAATACAAAAAGGTTCAACAAAATAAAAATTGATAACACCAACAAATTCAACGAAAACCACAACATTGAAAAACTCCAACCATTTCAATAACAACCTCAAAAATGAAAAACACCAACAAATTCAACTGCAATCTCAATTTTGAAAACAACAAAAAGATTTAAAAAAAAACATTGAATACACCAAAAAATTCAACAACAACCTCAACATTGAAAAACACCAAAATATTCAACAACATCCTCAACCATGAAAAACACCAAAAAATTCAACAACAACCTGAACATTGAAAAACACCAATAAATTCAACAACAACCTCAATATTGAAAATCACCATCAAATTGAACAACAACCTCAACAATGAAAAACATCCAAAAATTCAAAAACAACAACCTCAACAATGAAAAACACCAAAACATTAAACAACAACCTCAACATTAATCAACACCAACAAATTCAACAACAACCTCAAGAATGAAAAACACCAAAAAATTCAACAACAACCGCAACATTCAAAAACACCAACAATTTCAACAACAACCACAGCAATGAAAAACATCAATAAATTCAACAACAACCTCAACAATGAAAAACACCAAAACATTCAACAACAACCTCAACATTAATCAACACCAACAAATTCAACAACAACCTCAAGAATGAAAAACATCAAAACATTCAACAACAACCGCAACATTCAAAAACACCAACAATTTCAACAACAACCACAGCAATGAAAAACATCAATAAATTCAATAACAACCTCAACAATGAAAAACACCAAAAAAAATTAAACAACAACCTCAACAACGAAAAACACCAAAAAAATCAATAAAAACATCAACATTGAAAAACTCCATGAATTTCAACAACTACCACAACAATGAAAAACAGCAAAAAATTCGACAACAAACTCAACATTGAAAAACACCAACAAATTAAACAACAACCTCAATATTGAAAATCACCAACAAATTCAACAACAACCTCAACAATGAAAAACACCAAAACATTCAACAACAACCTCAACATTAATCAACACCAACAAATTAAACAACAACCTCAACAATGAAAAACACCAAAAAATTCAACAACAACCCAAACATTGAAAAACACCAACAAATTCAACAACAACCTAAATATTGAAAATCACCAACAAATTCAACAACAACCTCAACATTGAAAAACATGAAAAAATTCAACAACAACAACCTCAACAATGAAAAACACCAAAAAATTCAACAACAACCTCAACATTAAAAAACACCAACAAATTCAACAACCTCAACATTGAAAAACACCAACTTATTCAACAACAACCTCAACAATGAAAAACACCAAAAAATTCAACAACAACCTCAGCATTCAAAAACACCATCAAATTCAACAACAACCTCAGCAATGAAAATCGTCAAAAAATTCAACAACAACCTCAACAATGATAAACACCAAAAAATTCAACAACAACCTCAACAATGAAACAAACCCACAAAACCAATAACAGCCTCAACATTGAAAAATTCCAACAATTTCAACAACTACCGCAACAATGAAAAACTCCAAAAAATTCGACAACAAACTCAACATTGAAAATCATCATCAAATTCAACAAAAACCCCAACAATGAAAAACAACAAAAAATTCAACAACAACCTCAACTTTGAAAAACACCAACAGATTTAACAACCTCAACATTCAAAAACACCAACAAATTTAACAACAACCTCAGCTTTGAAAAACACCAACAGATTCAACAACCTCAGCATTGAAAAACACCATCAAATTCAACAACAACCTCAACTTTTAAAAATACAAAAAGGTTCAACAAAATAAAAATTGATAACACCAACACATTCAACGGCAACCTCAACATTGAAAAACTCCAACAATTTCAATAACAACCTCAACAATGAAAAACACCAACAAATTCAACTGCAATCTCAATTTTGAAAAATACAAAATGATTCAAAATAAAACATTGAATACACCAAAAAATTCAACAACAACCTCAACATTGAAAAACTCCAGCAAATTCAACAACAACCTCAAAATTCAAAAACTCCAATAAATTCAACAAAAACCTCAAAATTGAAAAACACCAAAAAATTCATTAAAAACCTCTACTTTGAAAAACACCAACAAATTCAACAACCTCAACATTGAAAAACACCAACTTTTTCAACAACAACTTCAACAATGAAAAACACCAAAAAATTCAACAACAACCTCAGCATTCAAAAACACCATCAAATTCAACAACAACCTCAGCAATGAAAATCGTCAAAAAATTCAACACCAACCTCAGCAATGATAAACGCAAAAAAATTCAACAACAACCTCAACAATGATAAACACCAAAAAATTCAATAACAACCTCAACATTGAAAAACTCCAACAATTTCAACAACTACCGCAACAATGAAAACCAGCAAAAAATTCGACAACAAACTCAACATTGAAAATCACCATCATATTCAATAAAAATCTCAACAATGAAATGCACCGAAAAATTCAACAACAACCTCAACTTTGAAAAACACCAACAGATTTAACAACCTCAACATTCAAAGACTCCAACAGATTTAACAACAAGCTCAGCTTTGAAAAACACCAACAAATTCAACAACCTCAACATTGAAAAACACCATCAAATTCAACAACAACCTCAACTTTTCAAAATACAAAAAGGTTCAACAAAATAAAAATTGATAACACCAACAAATTCAACGAAAACCTCAACATTGAAAAACTCCAACAATTTCAATAACAACCTCAAAAATGAAAAACACCAACAAATTCAACTGCAATCTCAATTTTGAAAACAACAAAAAGATTTAATAAAAAACATTGAATACGCCAAAAAATTCAACAACAACCTCAACATTGAAAAACTCCAGCAAATTCAACAACAACCTCAAAATTCAAAAACTCCAACATATTCAACAAAAACCTCAACATTAAAAAACACCAACAAATTCAACAACCTCAACATTGAAAAACACCAACTTATTCAACAACAACCTCAACAATGAAAAACACCAAAAAATTCAACAACAACCTCAGCATTCAAAAACACCATCAAATTCAACAACAACCTCAGCAATGAAAATCGTCAAAAAATTCAACAACAACCTCAACAATGATAAACACCAAAAAATTCAACAACAACCTCAACAATGAAACAAACCCACAAAACCAATAACAGCCTCAACATTGAAAAATTCCAACAATTTCAACAACTACCGCAACAATGAAAAACTCCAAAAAATTCGACAACAAACTCAACATTGAAAATCATCATCAAATTCAACAAAAACCCCAACAATGAAAAACAACAAAAAATTCAACAACAACCTCAACTTTGAAAAACACCAACAGATTTAACAACCTCAACATTCAAAAACACCAACAAATTTAACAACAACCTCAGCTTTGAAAAACACCAACAGATTCAACAACCTCAGCATTGAAAAACACCATCAAATTCAACAACAACCTCAACTTTTAAAAATACAAAAAGGTTCAACAAAATAAAAATTGATAACACCAACACATTCAACGGCAACCTCAACATTGAAAAACTCCAACAATTTCAATAACAACCTCAACAATGAAAAACACCAACAAATTCAACTGCAATCTCAATTTTGAAAAATACAAAATGATTCAAAATAAAACATTGAATACACCGAAAAATTCAACAACAACCTCAACATTGAAAAACTCCAGCAAATTCAACAACAACCTCAAAATTCAAAAACTCCAATAAATTCAACAAAAACCTCAAAATTGAAAAACACCAAAAAATTCATTAAAAACCTCTACTTTGAAAAACACCAACAAATTCAACAACCTCAACATTGAAAAACACCAACTTTTTCAACAACAACTTCAACAATGAAAAACACCAAAAAATTCAACAACAACCTCAGCATTCAAAAACACCATCAAATTCAACAACAACCTCAGCAATGAAAATCGTCAAAAAATTCAACACCAACCTCAGCAATGATAAACGCAAAAAAATTCAACAACAACCTCAACAATGATAAACACCAAAAAATTCAATAACAACCTCAACATTGAAAAACTCCAACAATTTCAACAACTACCGCAACAATGAAAACCAGCAAAAAATTCGACAACAAACTCAACATTGAAAATCACCATCATATTCAATAAAAATCTCAACAATGAAATGCACCGAAAAATTCAACAACAACCTCAACTTTGAAAAACACCAACAGATTTAACAACCTCAACATTCAAAGACTCCAACAGATTTAACAACAAGCTCAGCTTTGAAAAACACCAACAAATTCAACAACCTCAACATTGAAAAACACCATCAAATTCAACAACAACCTCAACTTTTCAAAATACAAAAAGGTTCAACAAAATAAAAATTGATAACACCAACAAATTCAACGAAAACCTCAACATTGAAAAACTCCAACAATTTCAATAACAACCTCAAAAATGAAAAACACCAACAAATTCAACTGCAATCTCAATTTTGAAAACAACAAAAAGATTTAATAAAAAACATTGAATACGCCAAAAAATTCAACAACAACCTCAACATTGAAAAACTCCAGCAAATTCAACAACAACCTCAAAATTCAAAAACTCCAACATATTCAACAAAAACCTCAACATTGAAAAACACCAAAAAATTCAACAACAACCTCAACAATGAAAAACACCAAAAAATTCAACAAGAACCTCAACATTCAATAACACCAAAAAATAAAAACAACAACCTCAACATTCAAAAACACCAACAACTTCAACCAAAACCTCAACAATCAAAAACACCAATAAAATCAACAACAACGTCAACTTTGAAAAACTCCAACAAATTCAACAACCTCATCATTGAAAAACACCAACAAATTCAACAATAAACTCAACATTGAAACCTCCAACAAATTCAACAACAACCTCAACAATGAAAAACACCAAAAAATTCAACAACAACCTCAACATTCAAAAACACCAACAATTTCAACAACAACAACAGCAATGAAAAACATCAATAAATTCAACAACAACCTCAACAAGGAAAAACACCAAAAAAATTCAACAACAACCTCAACAATGAAAAACACCAAAAAAATCAATAAAAACCTCAACATTGAAAAACTCCCAGAATTTCAACAACTACCACAATGAAAAACACCAAAAAATTCCACAAAGAACTCAACATTGAATATCACCATCAAATTCAACAAAAACCTCAACAATGAAAAACACCAAAAAATTCAACCAGAACCTCAATTTTGAAAAAGACCAACAGATTTAACAACCTCAACATTCAAATTCACCAACAAATTCAACAACAACCTCAGCTTTTAAAAACACCAACAAATTCAACGGCAACCTCAACATTGAAAAACTCCAACAATTTCAATAACAACCTCAACAATGAAAAACACCAACAAATTCAACTGCAACCACAATTTTGAAAAATAGAAAAAGATTAAAAAAAAAACATTGAATACACCAAAAAATTCAACAACAACCTCAACTTTGAAAAACACGATCCAATTCCAAAACCTCAACATTGAAAAGCACAAAAAAATTACACTGCAACCTCAATATTGTTAATCAGCAACAAATTCAACAAAAACTTCAACAATGGAAAGCACCAACAAATTCATCAAAAACCTCAACAATGAAAATACCAACAAATTCAACTACAACCTCAACATTCAAAAACACCAACAAATTCAACAAAAACCTCAACAATGGAAAATACCAACAAATTCATCAAAATCCTCAACAATGAAAAACACCAAAAAATACATCAACAACCTCAACATTCAAAAACAGCAACAAATTCAACAACCTCAACAATGAAGAACTCCAATAAATTCCACAACAACCTCAACAATGAAGAACACCAAAAAATTCAACAACAACCCCAACATTGAAAAACACCAACGAATTCAACAACAACCTCAACAATGAAAATCACCAACAAATTCAACAACAACCTCAACTTTTAAAAATACAAAAAGGTTCAACAAAATAAAAATTGATAACACCAACAAATTCAACGGCAACCTCAACATTGAAAAACTCCAACAATTTTAATAACAACCTCAACAATGAAAAACACCAACAAATTGAACTGCAATCTCAATTTTGAAAAATACAAAAAGATTAAAAAAAAAACATTGAATACACCAAAAAATTCAACAACAACCTCAACATTGAAGAACACCAACAAATTCAACAACAACCTCAAAGTTCAAAAACTCCAACAAATTCAACAAAAACTTCAACATTGAAAAACACCAAAAAATTCAACAACAACCTCAACAATGAAAAACACCAAAAAATTCAACAAGATCCTCAACATTCAATAACAGCAAAAAATAAAAAACAACAACCTCAACATTCAAAAACACCAACAAATTCAACCAAAACCTCAAAAGTGAAAAACACCAAAAAAATCAACAACAACCTCAACTTTGAAAAACTCCAACAAATTCAACAACCTCATCATTGAAAAACACCAACAAATTCAACAATAACCTCAACATTGAAAACCTCCAACAAATTCAACAACAACCTCAACAATGAAAAACACCAAAAAATTCAACAACAACCTCAACATTCAAAAACTACAACAATTTCAACAACAACCACAGCAATGAAAAACATCAATAAATTCAACAACAACCTCAACAATGAAAAACACCAAAAAAATTCAACAACAACCTCAACAACGAAACACACCAAAAAAATCAATAAAAACCTCAACATTGAAAAACTCCAAGAATTTCAACAACTACCACAACAATGAAAAACACCAAAATATTCGACAACAAACTCAACATTGAAAATCACAATCAAATTCAACAACAACCTCAATATTGAAAATCACCAACAAATTCAACATCAACCTCAACAATGAAAAACATCCAAAAATTCAAAAACAACAACCTCAACAATGAAAAACACCAAAACATTCAACAACAACCTCAACATTAATCAACACCAACAAATTCAACAACAACCTCAACAATGAAAAACAACAAAAAATTTAACAACAAACTCATCTTTAAAAAAACCCAACAAATTCAACAGCCTCAACATTAAAAAACACCAACAAATTCAACAACAACCTCAACATTCAAAATCTCCAACAAATTCAACAAAAACCTCAACAATGAAAAGCACATTGAAAATCAAAATCAAATTCAACAAAAATCTCAACAATGAAAAACAACAAAAAATTCATCAACAACCTCAACTTTGAAAAACACCAACAGATTTAACAACCTCAACATTCAAAAACTCCAACAAATTTAACAACAACCTCAGCTTTGAAAAACACCAACAAATTCAACAACCTCAACATGGAAAAACACCATCAAATTCAACAAAAACCTCAACTTTTAAAAATACAAAAACGTTCAACAAAATAAAAATTGATAACAGCAACAAATTCAACGGCAACCTCAACATTAAAAAACTGCAACAATTTCAATAACAACCTCAACAATGAAAAAAACCAACAAATTCAACTGCAATCTTAATTTTGAAAAATACAAAAAGATTAAAAAAAAAACATTGAATACTCCAAAAAATTCAACAACAACCACAACATTGAAAAACACCAAAATATTCAACAACAACCTCAAACATGAAAAACACCAAAAAATTCAACAACAACCTCCAAATTCAAAAACTCCAACAAATTCAACAAAAACCTCAACATTGAAAAACACCAAAAAATTCAACAACAACCTCAACAATGAAAAACACCAAAAAATTCAACAATAACCTCAACATTCAATAACACTAAAAAATAAAAACAACAACCTCAACATTCAAAAACACCAACAAATTCAACGAAAACCACAAAAATGAAAAACACCAAAAAACTCATTAAAAACCTCTACTTTGAAAAACACCAACAAATTCAACAAGCACAACATTTAAAAACACCAACTTATTCAGCAACAACTTCAACAATGAAAAACACCATAAAATTCATCAACAACCTCATCATTCAAAAACACCAAAATATTCAACAACAACCTCAACAATGAAAAAGACCAACAAATTCAACAACCACAATATTGAAGAACAACAACAAATTCAACGACAACCTCAACATTCAACACACCAACAAATTCAACAAAAACCTCAACAATGAAACACACCAAAAAATTCAACAAGAACCTCAACTTTGAAAAACACCAACAAATTCAACAACCTCAACATTGAAAAACACCAATAATTTCAATTTCAACCTCAACTTTGAAAAATACAAAAAAGTTCAATAAAAGCCATTGATCACACCAATAAATTCAACAACCTCAACATTGAAAATCACCAACAAATTCAACAACAACCTCAACAATGAAAAACATCAAAAAATTCAACAACAACCTCAACAATGAAAAACACCAAAAATTTCGACAACAACCTCAACAACGAAACACACCCAAAAAATCAATAACAACCTCAACATTGAAAAACTCGAAGAATTTCAATAACTACCACAACAATGAAAAACACCAAAAAATTCGACAACAAACTCAACATTGAAAATCACCATCAAATTCAACAATAACCTCAACAATGAAAAACACCAAAAAATTCAACCAGAACCTCAATTTTGAAAAACACCAACAGATTTAACAACCGCAACATTCAAATACACCAACAAATCCAACAAAAACCTCAACAATGGAAAACACAAACAAATTCATCAAAATCCTCAACAATGAAAAACACCAAAAAATACATCAGCAACCTCAACATTCAAAAACACCAACAAATTCAACAACCTCAACATTGAAGAACTCCAAGAAATTCCACAACAACCTCAACAATGAAAAACACCAAAAAATTCAACAACAACACCAACATTGAAAAACACCAACAAATTCAACAACAACCTCAACATTGAAAATCACCATCAAATTCGACAACAACCTCAACAATGAAAAACATCCAAAAATTCAAAAACAACAACCTCAACAATGAAAAACACCAAAACATTCAACAACAACCTCAACAGTAATCAACACCAACAAACTCAACAACAACCTCAACAATGAAAAACACCAGAAAATTCAACAACAAACTCATCTTTGAATAAAACCATCGAATTCAACAACCTCAACATTCAAAAACACCAACAAATTCAACGAAAACCTCAAAAATGAAAAACACCAAAAAATTCATTAAAATCCTCTTCTTTGAAAAACACCAACAAATTCAACAACCTCAACATTGAAAAACACCAACTTATTTAACAACAACTTCAACAATGAAATACACCAAAAAAATCAAGAACAACCTCAGCATTCAAAAACACCATCAAATTCAACAACAACCTCAGCAATGAAAATCGTCAAAAAATTCAACAACAATCTCAACAATGAAACACACCCAAAAAATCAATAACAACCTCAACATTGAAAAACTTCAACAATTTCAACAACTACCGCAACAATGAAAAACACCAAAAAATTCGACAACAAACTCAACATTGAAAATCAAAATCAAATTCAACAAAAATCTCAACAATGAAAACCAACAAAAAATTCATCAACAACCTCAACTTTGAAAAACACCAACAGATTTAACAACCTCAACATTCAAAAACTCCAACAAATTTAACAACAACCTCAGCTTTGAAAAACACCAACAAATTCAACAACCTCAACATGGAAAAACACCATCAAATTCAACAAAAACCTCAACTTTTAAAAATACAAAAACGTTCAACAAAATAAAAATTGATAACAGCAACAAATTCAACGGCAACCTCAACATTGAAAAACTCCAACAATTTCAATAACAACCTCAACAATTAAAAAAACCAACAAATTCAACTGCAATCTCAATTTTGAAAAATACAAAAAGATTAAAAAAAAAACATTGAAAACACCAAAATATTCAACAACAACCTCAAACATGAAAAACACCAAAAAATTCAACAACAACCACAACATTGAAAAACACCAACAAATTCAACAACAACCTCCAAATTCAAAAACTCCAACAAATTCAACAAAAACCTCAACATTGAAAAACACCAAAAAATCCAACAACAACCACAACAATGAAAAACACCAAAAAATTCAACAAGAACCTCAACATTCAATAACACCAAAAAATAAATACAACAACCTCAACATTCAAAAACACCAACAAATTCAACGAAAACCACAAAAATGAAAAACACCAAAAAACTCATTAAAAACCTCTACTTTGAAAAACATCAACAAATTCAACAAGCTCAACATTGAAAAACACCAACTTATTCAACAACAACTTCAACAATGAAAAACACCAAAAAATTCATCAACAACCTCATCATTCAAAAACACCAAAATATTCAACAACAACCTCAACAATGAAAAAGACCAACAAATTCAACAACCACAATATTGAAGAACAACAACAAATTTAACGACAACCTCAACATTCAACAAACCAACAAATTCAACAAAAACCTCAACAATGAAACACACAAAAAAATTCAACAAGAACCTCAACTTTGAAAAACACCAACAAATTCAACAACCTCAACATTGAAAAACACCAATAATTTCAATTTCAACCTCAACTTTGAAAAATACAAAAAAGTTCAATAAAAGCCATTGATCAAACTAATAAATTCAACAACCTCAACATTGAAAATCACCAACAAATTCAACAACAACCTCAACAATGAAAAACACCAAATAATTCGACAACAAACTCAACATTGAAAATCACCATCAAATTCAACAAAAACCTCTACAATGAAAAACACCAAAAAATTCAACCAGAACCTCAATTTTGAAAAACACCAACAGATTTAACAACCGCAACATTCAAATACACCAACAAATTCAACAAAAACCTCAACAATGGAAAACACCAACAAATTCATCAAAATCCTAAACAATGAAAAACACCAAAAAATACATCAACAACCTCAACATTCAAAAACACCAACAAATTCAACAACAACCTCAACAATGGAAACCACCAACAAATTCATCAAAAACCTCAACAATGAAAAATACCAACAAATTCAACTACAACCTCAACATTCAAAATCAACAACAAATTCAATAAAAACCTCAACAATGGAAAACACCAACAAATTCATCAAAATCCAAAACAATGAAAAGCACCAAAAAATACATCAACAACCTCAACATTCAAAAACACCAACAAATTCAACAACAACCTCAACAATGAAAAACACCAAAAAATTCAACAACAACCTCAACAATGAAACACACCCAAAAAATCAATAACAACCTCAACATTGAAAAACTCCAACAATTTCAACAACTACCGCAACAATGAAAAACACCAGAAAATTCGGTAACAAACTCAACATTGAAAATCACCATCAAATTCAACAACAAACTCAACTTTTAAAAATACAAAAAGGTTCAACAAAATAAAAATTGATAACACCAACAAATTCAACAACAACATCAACAATGAATAACATCAATAAATTCAACAACAACAACAACCTCAACAACGAAAAAAAAAGAAAAACTCAATAACAACCTCAACATTCAAAAACACCAAGATATTCAACCTCAACAATGAAACACACCAAAAAATTCAACAAGAACCTCAACATTCAAAAACCCCATCAAATTCAACCAAAACCTCAACATTGAAAAACATCAAAAAATTCAACATAAAACATCACCTTTGAAAAACAACAATAAATTCAACAACCTCAACATTGAAAAATTGCAACAAATTCAACAACCTCAACACTGAAAAACACCAAAAAATTCAACAACAACCTCAACATTCAAAAACACCAACAAATTCAACAAAAACATCAACAATGAAAAACACCAAACAATTCAACAACAACCTCAACATTGAAAAACACCAAAATATTCAACAACAACCTCAACTTTGAAAAACAACAACAAATTCAACTACAACTTCAAGATTGTTAATCACCAACAAATTCAACTACAACCTCAACATTGAAAAACACCAACAAATTCAACAAAAACCTCAACAATGGAAAACACCAACAAATTCATCAAAAATCTCAACAATGAAAAACACCAAAAAATTCATCGACAACCTCATCATTCAAAAACACCAAAATATTCAACAACAACCTCAACAATGAAAAACACCAACAAATTCAACAACCACAATATTGAAGAACAACAACAAATTCAACGACAACCTCAACATTTAAAAACACCAACAATTTCAACAAAAACCTCAACAATGAAATACACCAAAAATTCAACAACAACCTCAACTTTGAAAAACACCAACAAATTCAACAACCTCAACATTGAAAAACACCAACAATTTCAACTTCATCCTGAACTTTGAAAAATACAAAAAAGTTCAATAAAAGCCATTGATCACACCAATAAATTCAACAACCTCAATATTGAAAATCACCATCAAATTCAACAAAAACCTCAACAATAAAAAACACCAGAAAATTCAACCAGAAACTCAATTTTGAAAAACACCAACAGATTTAACAACCTCAACATTCAAATACACCAACAAATTCAACAACAACCTCAGCTTCGAGAAACACCAACAAATTCAACGGCAACCTCAACATTGAAAAACTCCAACAATTTCAATAACAACCTCAGCAATGAAAAACACCAACAAATTCAAATGCACCCTCAATTTTGAAAAATACAAAAAGATTAAAAAAAAATACATTGAATACACCAAAAAATTCAACAACAACCTCAACATTGAAAAACACCAAAATATTCAACAACAACCTCAACTTTGAAAAACACGATCCAATTCCAAAACCTCAACATTGAAAAGCACCAAAAAATTCAACTACAACCTCAATATTGTTAATCACCAACAAATTCAACAAAAACCTCAACAATGGAAACCACCAACAAATTCATCAAAAACCTCAACAATGAAAAATACCAACAAATTCAACTGCAACCTCAACATTCAAAAACACCAACAAATTCAACAAAAACCTCAACAATGGAAAACACCAACAAATTCATCAAAATCCTCAACAATGAAAAACAGCAAAAAATACATCAACAACCTCAACATTCAAAAACACCAACACATTCAACAACCTCAACATTGAAGAACTCCAAGAAATTCCACAACAACCTCAACAATGGAAAACACCAAAAAATTCAACAACAACACCAACATTGAAAAACACCAACAAATTCAACAACAACCTCAATATTGAAAATCACCAACAAATTCAACAACAAACTCAACAATGAAAAATATCCAAAAATTCAGCAACAACAACCTCAACAATGAAAAACACCAAAAAATTCAACAACTACCTCAACATTGAAAAACACCAAAAAATTCAACAACAATCTTAACAAAGAAAAACACCAAAAAATTCAACAACAACCTCAACAATGAAACACACCCAAAAAATCAATAACAACCTCAACATTGAAAAACTCCAACAATTTCAACAACTACCGCAACAATGAAAAACACCAAAAAATTCGGCAACAAGCTCAACATTGAAAATCACCATCAAATTCAACAACAACCTCAACTTTTAAAAATAATAAAAGGTTCAACAAAACAAAAATTGATAACACCAACAAATTCAACAACAACCTCAACAATGAATAACATCAAGAAATTCAACAACAACAACAACCTCAACAACGAAAAAAAAAAGAAAAACTCAATAACAACCTCAACATTCAAAAACACCAAGATATTCAACCTCAACAATGAAAAACACCAAAAAATTCAACAAGAACCTCAACATTCAAAAACCCCATCAAATACAACCAAAACCTCAACAATGAAAAACATCAAAAAATTCAACATAAAACATCACCTTTGAAAAACAACAATAAATTCAAGAACCTCAACTTTGAAAAACGCCAACAAATTCAACAACAACCTCAACATTGAAAAATTGCAACAAATTCAACAACCTCAACACTGAAAAACGCCAACAAATTCAACAACAACCTCAACATTCAAAAACACCAACACATTCAACAAAAACATCAACAATGAAAAACACCAAACAATTCAAAAACAACCTCAACATTGAAAAACACCAAAATATTCAACAACAACCTCAACTTTGAAAAACAACAACAAATTCAAAAACTTCTACAATGAAAAACACCAACAAATTCAACTACAACTTCAAGATTGTTAATCACCAACAAATTCAACTACAACCTCAACATTCAAAAACACCAACAAATTCAACAAAAACATCAACAATGGAAAACACCAACAAATTCATCAAAATCCTAAACAATGAAAAACACCAAAAAATACATCAACAACCTCAACATTCAAAAACACCAACAAATTCAACAACAACCTCAACAATGGAAACCACCAACAAATTCATCAAAAACCTCAACAATGAAAAATACCAACAAATTCAACTACAACCTCAACATTCAAAATCAACAACAAATTCAATAAAAACCTCAACAATGGAAAACACCAACAAATTCATCAAAATCCAAAACAATGAAAAGCACCAAAAAATACATCAACAACCTCAACATTCAAAAACACCAACAAATTCAACAACAACCTGAACAATGAAAAACACCAAAAAATTCAACAACAACCTTAACAAAGAAAAACACCAAAAAAATCAACAACAACCTCAACATTGAAAAACTCCAACAATTTCAACAACTACCGCAACAATGAAAAACACCAAAAAATTCGGCAACAAACTCAACATTGAAAATCACCATCAAATTCAACAACAAACTCAACTTTTAAAAATACAAAAAGGTTCAACAAAATAAAAATTGATAACACCAACAAATTCAACAACAACCTCAACAATGAATAACATCAAAAAATTCAACAACAACAACAACCTCAACAACGAAAAAAAAAGAAAAACTCAATAACAACCTCAACATTCAAAAACACCAAGATATTCAACCTCAACAATGAAACACACCAAAAAATTCAACAAGAACCTCAACATTCAAAAACCCCATCAAATTCAACCAAAACCTCAACAATGAAAAACATCAAAAAATTCAACATGAAACATCACCTTTGAAAAACAACAATAAATTCAACAACCTCAACATTGAAAAATTGCAACAAATTCAACAACCTCAACACTGAAAAACACCAAAAAATTCAACAACAACCTCAACATTCAAAAACACCAACAAATTCAACAAAAACATCAACAATGAAAAACACCAGACAATTAAACAACAACCTCAACATTGAAAAACACCAAAATATTCAACAACAACCTCAACTTTGAAAAACAACAACAAATTCAACTACAACTTCAAGATTGATAATCACCAACAAATTCAACTACAACCTCAACATTCAAAAACACCAACAAATTCAACAACCACAATACTGAAGAACAACAACAAATTCAACGACAACCTCAACATTCAAAAACACCAACAAATTCAACAAAAACCTCAACAATGAAATACACCAAAAATTTCAACAACAACCTCAACTTTGAAAAACACCAACATAATTCAACAACCTCAACATAGAAAAACACCAACAATTTCAACTTCAACCTCAATTTGAAAAATACAAAAAAGTTCAATAAAAGCCATTGATCACACCAATAAATTCAACAACCTCAACATTGAAAATCACCATCAAATTCAACAAAAACCTCAACAATGAAAAACACCAGAAAATTCAACCAGAACCTCAATTTTGAAAAACACCAACAGATTTAACAACCTCAACATTCAAATACACAAACAAATTCAACAACAACCTCAGCTTTGAAAAACACCAACAAATTCAACGGCAACCTCAACATTGAAAAACTCCAACAATTTCTATAACAACCTCAGCAATGAAAAACACCAACAAATTCAACTACACCCTCAGTTTTGAAAAATACAAAAAGATTAAAATAAAATACATTGAATACACCAAAATATTCAACAACAACCTCAACTTTGAAAAACACGATCCAATTCCAAAACCTCAACATTGAAAAGCACCAAAAAATTCAACTACAACCTCAATATTGTTAATCACCAACAAATTCAACAAAAACCTCAACAATGGAAACCACCAACAAATTCATCAAAAACCTCAACAATGAAAAATACCAACAAATTCAACTGCAACCTCAACATTCAAAAACACCAACAAATTCAACAAAAACCTCAACAATGGAAAACACCAACAAATTCATCAAAATCCTCAACAATGAAAAACAGCAAAAAATACATCAACAACCTCAACATTCAAAAACACCAACAAATTCAACAACCTCAACATTGAAGAACTCCAAGAAATTCCACAACAACCTCAACAATGAAAAACACCAAAAAATTCAACAACAACCCCAACATTGAAAAACACCAACAAATTCAACAACAACCTCAATATTGAAAATCACCAACAAATTCAACAACAACCTCAACAATGAAAAACATCAAAAAATTCAACAACAACAACCTCAACAATGAAAAACACCAAAAAATTCAACAACAACCTCAACATTGAAAAACACCAACAAATTCAACAACAACCTCAATATTGAAAATCACCATCAAATTCAACAACAACCTCAACAATGAAACACATCCAAAAATTCAAAAACAACAACCGCAACAATGAAAAACACCAAAAAATTCAACAACAACATCAACTTTGAAAAACACCAACAAATTCAACAACAACCTCAATATTGAAAATCACCATCAAATTCAACAACAACCTCAAAAATGAAAAACATCCAAAAATTCAAAAATAACAACCTGAACAATGAAAAACAACAAAACATTCATCAACAACCAAAATATTCATAAACACCAACAAATTCAACAACAACCTCAACAATGAAAAACACCAAAAAAATTCAACAACAACCTTAACAAAGAAAAACACCAAAAAATTCAACAACAAACTTAACAAAGAAAAACACCAAAAAATTCAACAACAACCTCAACAATGAAACACACCCAAATAATCAATAACAACCTCAACATTGAAAAACTCCAACAATTTCAACAAATACTGCAACAATGAAAAACACCAAAAAGTTCGACAACAAACTCAACATTGAAAGTCACCATCCAATTCAACAAAAACCTCAACAATGAAAAACACCAAAAAATTCAACAACAACCTCAACTTTGAAAAACACCAACAGATTTAACAACCTCAACATTCAAAAACAACAACAAATTTAACAACAACCTCAGCTTTGAAAAACACCAACAATTTCAACAACCTCAACATTGAAAAACACATCAAATTCAACAACAACCTCAACTTTTAAAAATTCAAAAAGGTTCAACAAAATAAAAATTGATAACACCAACAAATTCAACAACAACCTCAACAATGAATAACATCAAAAAATTCAACAACAGCAACAACCTCAACAACGAAAAAAAAAGAAAAGCTCAATAACAACCTCAACATTCAAAAACACAAAGATATTCAACCTCAACAATGAAAGACACCAAAAAATTCAACAACAACCTCAACATTCAAAAACACCAACAAATTCATCCAAAACGTCAACAATGAAAAACATCAAAAAATTCAACATAAAACATCACCTTTGAAAAACAACAATAATTTCAACAACCTCAACATTGAAAAACACCAACAAATTCAACAACAACCTCAACATTGAAAAATTGCAACAAATTCAACAACCTCAACACTGATAAACACCAAAAAATTCAACAACAACTTCAAAATTGAAAAATCACCAAACAATTCAACAACAACCTCAACATTGAAAAACACCCAAATATTCAACAACAACCTCAACTTTGAAAAACAACAAATTCAAAAACCTCTACATTGAAAAACACCAACAAATGCAACTACAACTTCAAGATTGTTAATCTCCAACAAATTCAACTACAACCTCAACATTCAAAAACACCAGCAAATTCAACAAAAACCTCAACAACGGAAAACACCAACAAATTCATTAAAAATCTCCACAATGAAAGACACCAAAAAATTCAGCAACAACCTCATCATTCAAAAACAGCAAAATATTCAACAGCAACCTCAACAATGAAAAACACCAACAAATTCAACAACCACAATATTGAAGAACAACAGCAAATTCAACGACAACCTCAACATTCAAAAACACCAACAAATTCAACAAAAACCTCAACAATGAAATACACCAAAAAATTCAACAACAACCTCAACTTTGAAAAACACCAACAAATTCAACAACCTCAACATTGAAAAACACCAACAATTTCAATTTCAACCTCAACTTTGAAAAATACAAAGAAGTTCAATAAAAGCCATTGATCACACCAATAAATTCAACAACCTCAACAATGAAAAAAACCAAAAAATTCAACAACAACCTCAACAATGAAAAACACCAAAAAATTCAACAACAACCTCAACAACGAAACACACCCTAAAAACCAATAACAACCTCAACATTGAAAAACTCCAACAATTTCAACAAATACCGCAACAATGAAAAACACGAAAAAATTCGACAACAAACTCAACATTGAAAATTACCATCAAATTCAACAAAAACCTCAACAATGAAAAACACCAAAACATTCAACAACAACGTCAACTTTAAAAACACCAAGAAATTCAACAACCTCAACATTGAAAAACACCATCAAATTCAACAACAACCTCAACTATTAAAAATACAAAAAGGTTCAACAAAATAAAATTGATAACACCAACAAATTCAACAACGACCTCAATATTGCAAATGACCAACAAATTCAACAACAACCTCAACAATGAATAACATCAATAAATTCAACAACAACAACCACAACAATGAAAAAAAAACTCAATAACAACCTCAACATTGAAAAACATCAAGATATTCAACAACAACCTTAACAATGAAAAACACCAACAAATTCAACAACAACCTCAATATTGAAAAATACCAAAAAATAAAAACAACAACCTCAACATTCAAAAACCCCAACAAATTCAAACAAAACCTCAACAATCAAAAACATCAAAAAATTCAACAACAACCTCACCTTTGAAAAACACCAATAAATTCAACAACCTCAACATTGAAAAACACTAACAAATTCAACAACAACCTCAACATTGAAAATCTGCAACAAATTCAACAACAACCTCAACAATGAAAAAAAAAATTCAACAACAAACTCATCTTTGAAAAAAACCAGCAAATTCAACAACCTCAACATTAAAAAACACCAACAAATGCAACAACAACCTCAACATTGAAAATCTCCAACAAATTCAACAAAAACCTCAACAATGAAAAACACCGAAAAATAAAAACAACAACCTCAACATTCAAAAACACCAACAAATTGAACGAAAACCTCAAAAATGAAAAACACCAAATAATTCATCAAAAACCTCTACTTAGAAAAACACCAACAAATTCAACAACTTCAACATTGAAAAACACCAACTTATTCAACAACAACCTCAACAATGAAAAACACCAAAAAAATTCAACAACAACCTTAACAAAGAAAAACACCAAAAAATTCAACAACAACCTCAACAATGAAACACACCCAAATAATCAATAACAACCTCAACATTGAAAAACTCCAACAATTTCAACAAATACTGCAACAATGAAAAACACCAAAAAGTTCGACAACAAACTCAACATTGAAAGTCACCATCCAATTCAACAAAAACCTCAACAATGAAAAACACCAAAAAATTCAACAACAACCTCAACATTCAAAAACACCAACAGATTTAACAACCTCAACATTCAAAAACAACAACAAATTTAACAACAACCTCAGCTTTGAAAAACACCAACAATTTCAACAACCTCAACATTGAAAAACACATCAAATTCAACAACAACCTCAACTTTTAAAAATTCAAAAAGGTTCAACAAAATAAAAATTGATAACACCAACAAATTCAACAACAACCTCAACAATGAATAACATCAAAAAATTCAACAACAACAACAACCTCAACAACGAAAAAAAAAGAAAAGCTCAATAACAACCTCAACATTCAAAAACACAAAGATATTCAACCTCAACAATGAAAGACACCAAAAAATTCAACAACAACCTCAACATTCAAAAACACCAACAAATTCATCCAAAACCTCAACAATGAAAAACATCAAGAAATTCAACATAAAACATCACCTTTGAAAAACAACAATAATTTCAACAACCTCAACATTGAAAAACACCAACAAATTCAACAACAACCTCAACATTGAAAAATTGCAACAAATTCAACAACCTCAACACTGATAAACACCAAAAAATTCAACAACAACTTCAAAATTGAAAAATCACCAAACAATTCAACAACAACCTCAACATTGAAAAACACCCAAATATTCAACAACAACCTCAACTTTGAAAAACAACAAATTCAAAAACCTCTACATTGAAAAACACCAACAAATGCAACTACAACTTCAAGATTGTTAATCTCCAACAAATTCAACTACAACCTCAACATTCAAAAACACCAGCAAATTCAACAAAAACCTCAACAACGGAAAACACCAACAAATTCATTAAAAATCTCCACAATGAAAGACACCAAAAAATTCAGCAACAACCTCATCATTCAAAAACAGCAAAATATTCAACAGCAACCTCAACAATGAAAAACACCAACAAATTCAACAACCACAATATTGAAGAACAACAGCAAATTCAACGACAACCTCAACATTCAAAAACACCAACAAATTCAACAAAAACCTCAACAATGAAATACACCAAAAAATTCAACAACAACCTCAACTTTGAAAAACACCAACAAATTCAACAACCTCAACATTGAAAAACACCAACAATTTCAATTTCAACCTCAACTTTGAAAAATACAAAGAAGTTCAATAAAAGCCATTGATCACACCAATAAATTCAACAACCTCAACAATGAAAAAAACCAAAAAATTCAACAACAACCTCAACAATGAAAAACACCAAAAAATTCAACAACAACCTCAACAACGAAACACACCCAAAAAACCAATAACAACCTCAACATTGAAAAACTCCAACAATTTCAACAAATACCGCAACAATGAAAAACACGAAAAAATTCGACAACAAACTCAACATTGAAAATTACCATCAAATTCAACAAAAACCTCAACAATGAAAAACACCAAAACATTCAACAACAACGTCAACTTTAAAAACACCAAGAAATTCAACAACCTCAACATTGAAAAACACCATCAAATTCAACAACAACCTCAACTATTAAAAATACAAAAAGGTTCAACAAAATAAAATTGATAACACCAACAAATTCAACAACGACCTCAATATTGCAAATGACCAACAAATTCAACAACAACCTCAACAATGAATAACATCAATAAATTCAACAACAACAACCACAACAATGAAAAAAAAACTCAATAACAACCTCAACATTGAAAAACATCAAGATATTCAACAACAACCTTAACAATGAAAAACACCAACAAATTCAACAACCTCAACATTGAAAAACACTAACAAATTCAACAACAACCTCAACATTGAAAATCTGCAACAAATTCAACAACAACCTCAACACTGAAAAACACCAAAAAATTCAACAACAACCTCAACATTCAAAAACACCAACAAATTCAACAAAAACCTCAACAATGAAAAACACCAAAAAATTCAACTACATCCTCAACTTTGAAAAGCACCAACAAATTCAACAACCTCAACATTGAAGAACTCCAAGAAATTCAACAACAACCTCAACAATGAAAAACACTAAAAATTCAACAACAACCCCAACATTGAAAAACACCAACAAATTCAACATCAACCTCAATATTGAAAATCACCAACAAATTCAACGACAACCTCGACAATGAAAAACAACCAAAAATTCAACAACAACAACCCTAATATTGAAAATCACCGTCAAATTCAACAACAACCTCAACAATGAAAAACATCCAAAAATTCAAAAACAACAACCTCAACAATGAAAAACAACAAAACATTCAACAACAACCTCATCCTTCAAAAACACCAGCAAATTCAACAACAACCTCAACAATCAAAAACACCATAAAATTCAACAACAAACTCATCTTCAAAAAAAACCAACAAATTCAACAACCTCAACATTAAAAAACAAAAACAAATTCAACAACAACCTCAACATTGAAAATCTGCAACAAATTCAACATAAACCTCAACAATGAAAAACAACGAAAAAAAAACAACAGCCTCAACATTCAAAAACACCAGCAAATTCAACAAAAACCTCAACCATGAAAAACACCATAAAATTCAACAACAACCTCTACTTTGAAAACCCCCAACAAATTCAACAACGTCAACATTGAATAACACCAACATATTCAAGAAGAACCTCAACATTGGAAAACTCCAACAAATTCAACGACAACCTCAACAATGAAAAAGACCAAAAAATTCTACAACAACCTCAGCAATCAAAAACACCAACAAATTCAACAACAACATCAGCAATGAAAATCATCAAAAAATTCAACAACAACCTCAACAATGAAAAACACCAAATAATTCAACAACCAGCTCAACAATGAAACACATCAAAAAAATCAATAACAACCTCAACATTGAATAACTCCAACAATTTCAACAAATACCGCAACAATGAAAAACACCAAAAAGTTCGACAACAAACTCAACATTGAAAATCACCATCAAATTCAACAAAATCCTCAACAATGAAAACACCAAAAAATTCAACAACAACCTCAACGTTGAAAAACACCAACAGATTTAACAACCTCAACATTCAAAAACACCAACAAATTTAACAACAACCTCAGCTTTGAAAAACACCAACAAATTCAACAACCTCAACATTGAAAAACACCATCAAATTCAACAACAACCTCAACTATTAAAAATACAAAAAGGTTCAACAAAATAAAATTGATAACACCAACAAATTCAACAACGACCTCAATATTGCAAATGACCACCAAATTCAACAACAACCTCAACAATGAATAACATCAATAACTTCAACAACAACAACCACAACAATGAAAAAAAAACAAAAACGCAATAACAACCTCAACATTCAAAAACATCAAGATATTCAACAACAACCTTAACAATGAAAAACACCAACAAATTCAACAACAACCTCAATATTGAAAAATACCAAAAAATAAAAACAACAACCTCAACATTCAAAAACCCCAACAAATTCAAACAAAACCTCAACAATCAAAAACATCAAAAAATTCAACAGCAACCTCACCTTTGAAAAACACCAATAAATTCAACAACCTCAACATTGAAAAACACTAACAAATTCAACAACAACCTCAACATTGAAAATCTGCAACAAATTCAACAACAACCTCAACACTGAAAAACACCAAAAAATTCAACAACAACCTCAACATTCAAAAACACCAACAAATTCAACAAAAACCTCAACAATGAAAAACACCAAAAAATTCAACAACATCCTCAACTTTGAAAAACACCAACAAATTCAACAACCTCAACATTGAAGAACTCCAAGAAATTCAACAACAACCTCAACAATGAAAAACACTAAAAATTCAACAACAACCCCAACGTTGAAAAACACCAACAAATTCAACAACAACCTCAATATTGAAAATCACCAACAAATTCAACGACAACCTCGACAATGAAAAACAACCAAAACTTCAACAACAAGAACCTCAATATTGAAAATCACCATCAAATTCAATAACAACCTCAACAATGAAAAACACCAAAACATTCAACAACAACCTCAACCTTCAAAAACACCAACAAATTCAACAACACCCTCAACAATCAAAAACACCATAAAATTCAACAACAAACTCATCTTTGAAAAAAACCAACAACTTCAACAACCTCAACATTAAAAAACAAAAACAAATTCAACAACAACCTCAACATTGAAAATCTGCAACAAATTCAACAAAAACCTCAACAATGAAAAACAGCGAAAAAAAAACAACAGCCTCAACATTCAAAAACACCATAAATTCAACAAAAACCTCAACAATGAAAAACACTATAAAATTCAACAACAACCTCTACTTTGAAAACCCGCAACAAATTCAACAACGTCAACATTGAATAACACCAACATATTCAAGAACAACCTCAACATTGAAAAAACAAATTCAACGACAACCTCAACCTTGAAAAGCACCAAAAAATTCTACAACAACCTCAGCAATCAAAAACACCAACAAATTCAACAACAACCTCAGCAATGAAAATCATCAATAAATTAAACAACAACCTCAACAATGAAAAACACCAAAAAATTCAACAACAACCTCAACAATGAAAAACACCAAAAAAATCAATAACTACCTCAATATTGAATAACTCCAACAATTTCAGCAACTACCGCAAAAATGAAAAACACCAAAAAATTCAACAACAACCTCAACAATGAAAAACACCAACAAATTCAACAAGTACTGCAACAATGAAAAACAACAAAAAATTCAACAACAACCACAATTTTGAAAAACACCAACAGATTAACAACCTCAACATTCAAATACAACAACAAATTCAACAACTACCTCACCTTTGAATACACCAAACTCAACATTGAAAAACTCCAACAAATTCAACAACATCCTCAACAATGAAATACACCAAAAAAATCAATAAAAACCTCAACATTGAAAAACTCCAAGAATTTGAACAATTACAACAACAATGAAAAGGATGAAAGAATTAGACAACAAACTCAACATTGAAAATCACCAACACATTTAACAACTGCAACATTCAAAAACACCAACAAATTCAACAAAAACCTCAACATTGAAAATCACCAAAAAATTCCACAACAACCTCAACAATGAAAAACACCAACAAATTCAAGAACAACCTCAACATTGAAAAACTCCAACAAATTCAACAACATCCTCAACAATGAAAAACATCAAAAAATTCAAAAACAACCTCAACAATGAATAACACCAAAAAAATTCAACAACAACCTCAACAATGAAATACACCAAAAAAATCAATAAAAACCTCAACATTGAAAAACTCCAAGAATTTGAACAATTACCACAACAATGAAAAGCACCAAAAAATTCAACAACAACCTCAATTTTGAAAAACACCAACAGATGAAACAACCGGAATAGTCAAATACACCAACAAATTCAACAACACCCTTGGCATTGACAAACACCAACAAATTCAACAACCTCAAAATTGAAAATCACCAACAAATTCAACAACAACCTCAGGAATGAAAAACATCAAAAAATTCAACAACAACCTCAACAATGAAAAACACCAACAAATGCAACAAAAACCTCAATTTTGAAAAACACCAACTGATATAACAACCTCAACATTCAAATACACCAACAAATTCAATAACAACCGCACCTTTGAATAACACCAACAAATCCTCAACATTGAAAACCACTAACAAATTCAACAACAACCTCAACTATTAAAAATACAAAAAGGTTCAACAAAATAAAAATTGTCAAAATTGTCAAAAAAAAGTCAAAAAATTCAACAACAACAACCTCAACAATGAAATCACCGAACAATTCAACAACAACCTCAGCAATGAAAAATATTTAAAAATTCAACAACAACCTCAACTTTGAAAAACACCAACAATTCAACAACCTCAACTTTGAAAAACACCGACAAATTCAACTGCAACCTCAACTTTGAAAACTACAACAAAGTTCAAGCAAAATCATTGATAACACCAATAAATTCAATAAGAACATTAACATTGAAAAACACCAAAATATTCAACAACTACCTCAACTTTGAAAAACATCAACAAATTTAAAAACCTCAACATGGAAAAACACCAACAAATTCAACTACAACCTCAATATTGAGAATCACCAACAAATTCAACAACAACCTCAACATTCGAAAACACCAACAAATTCAACAACAACCTCAACAATGAAAAGCACCAAAAAATTCAACAAGAACCTCAACATTCAAACACAACAACAAATTCAACAAAAACCTCAACAATGAAAAACACCAAAAAAACCAACAACAACGTCAACTTTGAAAAACACCAACAAATTCAACAACAACCTCAACAATGAACAACACCAAAAAATTCAACAACAACCTCAACATTCAAAAACACCCAAAAATTCAACAAAAACCTCAACAATGAAAAATACCAAAAAATTGAACAACAACCTCAACATTCAAAAACACCCAAAAATTCAACAACAACCTCAACAATGAAAAACACCAAAAAATTCAACAACAACCTCAACTTTGATAAACACCAATAAATTCAACAACCTCAACATTGAAAATCAGCAACAAATTCAACAACAACCTCAGCAATGAAAAACATCAAAAAATTCAACAAGAACCTCAAGAATGAAAAACACCAAAATATTCAACAACAACCTCAACAATGAAAAACACCAACAAATTCAAAAACCTCAACATGGAAAAACACCAACAAATTCAATTACAACTTCAATATTGAAAATCACGAACAAATTCAACAACAACCTCAACAATGAAATACACGAAAAAATCAATAAAAACCTCAACATTGAAAAACTCCAAGAATTTGAACAATTACCACAACAATGAAAAGCACCAAATAATTCGACAACAAACTCAACATTGAATATCACCATCAAATTCAACAAAAACCTCAACAATGAAAAACACCAAAAAATTCAACAACAGCCTCAATTTTGAAAAACACCAACAGATGAAACAACTGGAATATTCAAATACACCAACAAATTCAACAACACCCTCGGCATTGACAAACACCAACAAATTCAACAACCTCAAAATTGAAAATCACCAACAAATTCAACAACAACCTCAGGAATGAAAAACATCAAAAAATTCAACAACAACCTCAACAATGAAAAACACCAACAAATGCAACAAAAACCTCAATTTTGAAAAACACCAACTGATATAACAACCTCAACATTCAAATACACCAACAAATTCAATAACAACCGCACCTTTGAATAACACCAACAAATCCTCAACATTGAAAACCACTAACAAATTCAACAACAACCTCATCTATTAAAAATACAAAAAGGTTCAACAAAATAAAAATTGTCAAAATTGTCAAAAAAAAGTCAAAAAATTCAACAACAACAACCTCAGCAATGAAAAATATTTTAAAAATCAACAACAACGTCAACTTTGAAAAACACCAACAAATTCAACAATAACCTCAACAATGAACAACACCAAAAAATTCAACAACAACCTCAACATTCAAAAACACCCAAAAATTCAACAAAAACCTCAACAATGAAAAATACCAAAAAATTCAACAACAACCTCAACATTCAAAAACACCCAAAAATTCAACAACAACCTCAACAATGAAAAACACCAAAAAATTCAACAACAACCTCAACTTTGATAAACACCCACAAATTCAACAACCTCAACATTGAAAATCAGCAACAAATTCAACAACAACCTCAGCAATGAAAAACATCAAAAAATTCAACAAGAACCTCAAGAATGAAAAACACCAAAATATTCAAACAACAACCTCAACAATGAAAAACACCAACAAATTCAAAAACCTCAACATGGAAAAACACCAACAAATTCAATTACAATTTCAATATTGAAAATCACGAACAAATTCAACAACAACCTCAACAATGAAAAACACCAACATAATCAACAAAAACGTCAACAATGAAAAACACCAAAAAATTCAACAACAACCTCAATTTTGAAAAACGCCATTAGATTTAATAACCTCAACATTTAAATACACAAACAAATTCAACAACAACCTCAGCCTTGAAAATCACCAACAAATTTAACAACAACCTCAACAATGAAAAACACCAAATAATGCAACAACAATCTCAACATTCAAAAACACCAACAAATTCAACGACAACCTCAACAATGAAAAACACCTAAAAATTCAACAACAACCACAACATCAAAAACACCAACAAATTAAACAAAAAGCTCAACAATTAAAAACACCAACAAATTCAACAACAACGTAAACTTTGAATAACACCAACAAATTCAACAACTTCAACATTGAAAAACACCAACAAATTCAACAACAACCTCAACATTGAAAAACTCCAACATATTCAACAACAACCTCTAAAATGAAAAATACCAGAAAATTCAACAACAACCTCAACATTCAAAAACCCCATCAAATTCAACCAAAACCTCAACAATGAAAAACATCAAAAAATTCAACATAAAACATCACCTTTGAAAAACAACAATAAATTCAACAACCTCAACATTGAAAAATTGCAACAAATTCAACAACCTCAACACTGAAAAACACCAAAAAATTCAACAACAACCTCAACATTCAAAAACACCAACAAATTCAACAAAAACATCAACAATGAAAAACACCAGACAATTAAACAACAACCTCAACATTGAAAAACACCAAAATATTCAACAACAACCTCAACTTTGAAAAACAACAACAAATTCAACTACAACTTCAAGATTGATAATCACCAACAAATTCAACTACAACCTCAACATTCAAAAACACCAACAAATTCAACAACCACAATACTGAAGAACAACAACAAATTCAACGACAACCTCAACATTCAAAAACACCAACAAATTCAACAAAAACCTCAACAATGAAATACACCAAAAATTTCAACAACAACCTCAACTTTGAAAAACACCAACATAATTCAACAACCTCAACATAGAAAAACACCAACAATTTCAACTTCAACCTCAATTTGAAAAATACAAAAAAGTTCAATAAAAGCCATTGATCACACCAATAAATTCAACAACCTCAACATTGAAAATCACCATCAAATTCAACAAAAACCTCAACAATGAAAAACACCAGAAAATTCAACCAGAACCTCAATTTTGAAAAACACCAACAGATTTAACAACCTCAACATTCAAATACACAAACAAATTCAACAACAACCTCAGCTTTGAAAAACACCAACAAATTCAACGGCAACCTCAACATTGAAAAACTCCAACAATTTCTATAACAACCTCAGCAATGAAAAACACCAACAAATTCAACTACACCCTCAGTTTTGAAAAATACAAAAAGATTAAAATAAAATACATTGAATACACCAAAATATTCAACAACAACCTCAACTTTGAAAAACACGATCCAATTCCAAAACCTCAACATTGAAAAGCACCAAAAAATTCAACTACAACCTCAATATTGTTAATCACCAACAAATTCAACAAAAACCTCAACAATGGAAACCACCAACAAATTCATCAAAAACCTCAACAATGAAAAATACCAACAAATTCAACTGCAACCTCAACATTCAAAAACACCAACAAATTCAACAAAAACCTCAACAATGGAAAACACCAACAAATTCATCAAAATCCTCAACAATGAAAAACAGCAAAAAATACATCAACAACCTCAACATTCAAAAACACCAACAAATTCAACAACCTCAACATTGAAGAACTCCAAGAAATTCCACAACAACCTCAACAATGAAAAACACCAAAAAATTCAACAACAACCCCAACATTGAAAAACACCAACAAATTCAACAACAACCTCAATATTGAAAATCACCAACAAATTCAACAACAACCTCAACAATGAAAAACATCAAAAAATTCAACAACAACAACCTCAACAATGAAAAACACCAAAAAATTCAACAACAACCTCAACATTGAAAAACACCAACAAATTCAACAACAACCTCAATATTGAAAATCACCATCAAATTCAACAACAACCTCAACAATGAAACACATCCAAAAATTCAAAAACAACAACCGCAACAATGAAAAACACCAAAAAATTCAACAACAACATCAACTTTGAAAAACACCAACAAATTCAACAACAACCTCAATATTGAAAATCACCATCAAATTCAACAACAACCTCAAAAATGAAAAACATCCAAAAATTCAAAAATAACAACCTGAACAATGAAAAACAACAAAACATTCATCAACAACCAAAATATTCATAAACACCAACAAATTCAACAACAACCTCAACAATGAAAAACACCAAAAAAATTCAACAACAACCTTAACAAAGAAAAACACCAAAAAATTCAACAACAAACTTAACAAAGAAAAACACCAAAAAATTCAACAACAACCTCAACAATGAAACACACCCAAATAATCAATAACAACCTCAACATTGAAAAACTCCAACAAATTCAACAAAAACCTCAACAATGAAAAACACCGAAAAATAAAAACAACAACCTCAACATTCAAAAACACCAACAAATTGAACGAAAACCTCAAAAATGAAAAACACCAAATAATTCATCAAAAACCTCTACTTAGAAAAACACCAACAAATTCAACAACCTCAACATTGAAAAACACCAACTTATTCAACAACAACCTCAACAATGAAAAACACCAAAAAAATTCAACAACAACCTTAACAAAGAAAAACACCAAAAAATTCAACAACAAACTTAACAAAGAAAAACACCAAAAAATTCAACAACAACCTCAACAATGAAACACACCCAAATAATCAATAACAACCTCAACATTGAAAAACTCCAACAATTTCAACAAATACTGCAACAATGAAAAACACCAAAAAGTTCGACAACAAACTCAACATTGAAAGTCACCATCCAATTCAACAAAAACCTCAACAATGAAAAACACCAAAAAATTCAACAACAACCTCAACATTCAAAAACACCAACAGATTTAACAACCTCAACATTCAAAAACAACAACAAATTTAACAACAACCTCAGCTTTGAAAAACACCAACAATTTCAACAACCTCAACATTGAAAAACACATCAAATTCAACAACAACCTCAACTTTTAAAAATTCAAAAAGGTTCAACAAAATAAAAATTGATAACACCAACAAATTCAACAACAACCTCAACAATGAATAACATCAAAAAATTCAACAACAACAACAACCTCAACAACGAAAAAAAAAGAAAAGCTCAATAACAACCTCAACATTCAAAAACACAAAGATATTCAACCTCAACAATGAAAGACACCAAAAAATTCAACAACAACCTCAACATTCAAAAACACCAACAAATTCATCCAAAACCTCAACAATGAAAAACATCAAAAAATTCAACATAAAACATCACCTTTGAAAAACAACAATAATTTCAACAACCTCAACATTGAAAAACACCAACAAATTCAACAACAACCTCAACATTGAAAAATTGCAACAAATTCAACAACCTCAACACTGATAAACACCAAAAAATTCAACAACAACTTCAAAATTGAAAAATCACCAAACAATTCAACAACAACCTCAACATTGAAAAACACCCAAATATTCAACAACAACCTCAACTTTGAAAAACAACAAATTCAAAAACCTCTACATTGAAAAACACCAACAAATGCAACTACAACTTCAAGATTGTTAATCTCCAACAAATTCAACTACAACCTCAACATTCAAAAACACCAGCAAATTCAACAAAAACCTCAACAACGGAAAACACCAACAAATTCATTAAAAATCTCCACAATGAAAGACACCAAAAAATTCAGCAACAACCTCATCATTCAAAAACAGCAAAATATTCAACAGCAACCTCAACAATGAAAAACACCAACAAATTCAACAACCACAATATTGAAGAACAACAGCAAATTCAACGACAACCTCAACATTCAAAAACACCAACAAATTCAACAAAAACCTCAACAATGAAATACACCAAAAAATTCAACAACAACCTCAACTTTGAAAAACACCAACAAATTCAACAACCTCAACATTGAAAAACACCAACAATTTCAATTTCAACCTCAACTTTGAAAAATACAAAGGATTTCAATAAAAGCCATTGATCACACCAATAAATTCAACAACCTCAACAATGAAAAAAACCAAAAAATTCAACAACAACCTCAACAATGAAAAACACCAAAAAATTCAACAACAACCTCAACAACGAAACACACCCAAAAAACCAATAACAACCTCAACATTGAAAAACTCCAACAATTTCAACAAATACTGCAACAATGAAAAACACGAAAAAATTCGACAACAAACTCAACATTGAAAATTACCATCAAATTCAACAAAAACCTCAACAATGAAAAACACCAAAACATTCAACAACAACGTCAACTTTAAAAACACCAAGAAATTCAACAACCTCAACATTGAAAAACACCATCAAATTCAACAACAACCTCAACTATTAAAAATACAAAAAGGTTCAACAAAATAAAATTGATAACACCAACAAATTCAACAACGACCTCAATATTGCAAATGACCAACAAATTCAACAACAACCTCAACAATGAATAACATCAATAAATTCAACAACAACAACCACAACAATGAAAAAAAAACTCAATAACAACCTCAACATTGAAAAACATCAAGATATTCAACAACAACCTTAACAATGAAAAACACCAACAAATTCAACAACAACCTCAATATTGAAAAATACCAAAAAATAAAAACAACAACCTCAACATTCAAAAACCCCAACAAATTCAAACAAAACCTCAACAATCAAAAACATCAAAAAATTCAACAACAACCTCACCTTTGAAAAACACCAATAAATTCAACAACCTCAACATTGAAAAACACTAACAAATTCAACAACAACCTCAACATTGAAAATCTGCAACAAATTCAACAACAACCTCAACACTGAAAAACACCAAAAAATTCAACAACATCCTGAACTTTGAAAAACACCAACAAATTCAACAACCTCAACATTGAAGAACTCCAAGAAATTCAACAACAACCTCAACAATGAAAAACACTAAAAATTCAACAACAACCCCAACATTGAAAAACACCAACAAATTCAACATCAACCTCAATATTGAAAATCACCAACAAATTCAACGACAACCTCGACAATGAAAAACAACCAAAAATTCAACAACAACAACCCCAATATTGAAAATCACCGTCAAATTCAACAACAACCTCAACAATGAAAAACATCCAAAAATTCAAAAACAACAACCTCAACAATGAAAAACAACAAAACATTCAACAACAACCTCATCCTTCAAAAACACCAGCAAATTCAACAACAACCTCAACAATCAAAAACACCATAAAATTCAACAACAAACTCATCTTCAAAAAAAACCAACAAATTCAACAACCTCAACATTAAAAAACAAAAACAAATTCAACAACAACCTCAACATTGAAAATCTGCAACAAATTCAACATAAACCTCAACAATGAAAAACAACGAAAAAAAAACAACAGCCTCAACATTCAAAAACACCAGCAAATTCAACAAAAACCTCAACCATGAAAAACACCATAAAATTCAACAACAACCTCTACTTTGAAAACCCCCAACAAATTCAACAACGTCAACATTGAATAACACCAACATATTCAAGAAGAACCTCAACATTGGAAAACTCCAACAAATTCAACGACAACCTCAACAATGAAAAAGACCAAAAAATTCTACAACAACCTCAGCAATCAAAAACACCAACAAATTCAACAACAACATCAGCAATGAAAATCATCAAAAAATTCAACAACAACCTCAACAATGAAAAACACCAAATAATTCAACAACCAGCTCAACAATGAAACACATCAAAAAAATCAATAACAACCTCAACATTGAATAACTCCAACAATTTCAACAAATACCGCAACAATGAAAAACACCAAAAAGTTCGACAACAAACTCAACATTGAAAATCACCATCAAATTCAACAAAATCCTCAACAATGAAAACACCAAAAAATTCAACAACAACCTCAACGTTGAAAAACACCAACAGATTTAACAACCTCAACATTCAAAAACACCAACAAATTTAACAACAACCTCAGCTTTGAAAAACACCAACAAATTCAACAACCTCAACATTGAAAAACACCATCAAATTCAACAACATCCTCAACTATTAAAAATACAAAAAGGTTCAACAAAATAAAATTGATAACACCAACAAATTCAACAACGACCTCAATATTGCAAATGACCACCAAATTCAACAACAACCTCAACAATGAATAACATCAATAACTTCAACAACAACAACCACAACAATGAAAAAAAAAACAAAAACGCAATAACAACCTCAACATTGAAAAACATCAAGATATTCAACAACAACCTTAACAATGAAAAACACCAACAAATTCAACAACAACCTCAATATTGAAAAATACCAAAAAATAAAAACAACAACCTCAACATTCAAAAACCCCAACAAATTCAAACAAAACCTCAACAATCAAAAACATCAAAAAATTCAACAGCAACCTCACCTTTGAAAAACACCAATAAATTCAACAACCTCAACATTGAAAAACACTAACAAATTCAACAACAACCTCAACATTGAAAATCTGCAACAAATTCAACAACAACCTCAACACTGAAAAACACCAAAAAATTCAACAACAACCTCAACATTCAAAAACACCAACAAATTCAACAAAAACCTCAACAATGAAAAACACCAAAAAATTCAACAACATCCTGAACTTTGAAAAACACCAACAAATTCAACAACCTCAACATTGAAGAACTCCAAGAAATTCAACAACAACCTCAACAATGAAAAACACTAAAAATTCAACAACAACCCCAACGTTGAAAAACACCAACAAATTCAACAACAACCTCAATATTGAAAATCACCAACAAATTCAACGACAACCTCGACAATGAAAAACAACCAAAACTTCAACAACAAGAACCTCAATATTGAAAATCACCATCAAATTCAATAACAACCTCAACAATGAAAAACACCAAAACATTCAACAACAACCTCAACCTTCAAAAACACCAACAAATTCAACAACACCCTCAACAATCAAAAACACCATAAAATTCAACAACAAACTCATCTTTGAAAAAAACCAACAAATTCAACAACCTCAACATTAAAAAACAAAAACAAATTCAACAACAACCTCAACATTGAAAATCTGCAACAAATTCAACATAAACCTCAACAATGAAAAACAGCGAAAAAAAAACAACAGCCTCAACATTCAAAAACACCATAAATTCAACAAAAACCTCAACAATGAAAAACACTATAAAATTCAACAACAACCTCTACTTTGAAAACCCGCAACAAATTCAACAACGTCAACATTGAATAACACCAACATATTCAAGAACAACCTCAACATTGAAAAACTCCAACAAATTCAACGACAACCTCAACCTTGAAAAGCACCAAAAAATTCTACAACAACCTCAGCAATCAAAAACACCAACAAATTCAACAACAACCTCAGCAATGAAAATCATCAAAAAATTAAACAACAACCTCAACAATGAAAAACACCAAAAAATTCAACAACAACCTCAACAATGAAAAACACCAAAAAAATCAATAACTACCTCAATATTGAATAACTCCAACAATTTCAGCAACTACCGCAAAAATGAAAAACACCAAAAAATTCAACAACAACCTCAACAATGAAAAACACCAACAAATTCAACAAGTACTGCAACAATGAAAAACAACAAAAAATTCAACAACAACCACAATTTTGAAAAACACCAACAGATTAACAAACTCAACATTGAAAAACTCCAACAAATTCAACAACATCCTCAACAATGAAATACACCAAAAAAATCAATAAAAACCTCAACATTGAAAAACTCCAAGAATTTGAACAATTACAACAACAATGAAAAGGATGAAAGAATTAGACAACAAACTCAACATTGAAAATCACCAACACATTTAACAACTGCAACATTCAAAAACACCAACAAATTCAACAAAAACCTCAACATTGAAAATCACCAAAAAATTCCACAACAACCTCAACAATGAAAAACACCAACAAATTCAAGAACAACCTCAACATTGAAAAACTCCAACAAATTCAACAACATCCTCAACAATGAAAAACATCAAAAAATTCAAAAACAACCTCAACAATGAATAACACCAAAAAAATTCAACAACAACCTCAACAATGAAATACACCAAAAAAATCAATAAAAACCTCAACATTGAAAAACTCCAAGAATTTGAACAATTACCACAACAATGAAAAGCACCAAAAAATTCAACAACAACCTCAACATTCAAAAACACCCAAAAATTCAACAACAACCTCAACAATGAAAAACACCAAAAAATTCAACAACAACCTCAACTTTGATAAACACCAATAAATTCAACAACCTCAACATTGAAAATCAGCAACAAATTCAACAACAACCTCAGCAATGAAAAACATCAAAAAATTCAACAAGAACCTCAAGAATGAAAAACACCAAAATATTCAACAACAACCTCAACAATGAAAAACACCAACAAATTCAAAAACCTCAACATGGAAAAACACCAACAAATTCAATTACAACTTCAATATTGAAAATCACGAACAAATTCAACAACAACCTCAACAATGAAATACACGAAAAAATCAATAAAAACCTCAACATTGAAAAACTCCAAGAATTTGAACAATTACCACAACAATGAAAAGCACCAAATAATTCGACAACAAACTCAACATTGAATATCACCATCAAATTCAACAAAAACCTCAACAATGAAAAACACCAAAAAATTCAACAACAGCCTCAATTTTGAAAAACACCAACAGATGAAACAACCGGAATATTCAAATACACCAACAAATTCAACAACACCCTCGGCATTGACAAACACCAACAAATTCAACAACCTCAAAATTGAAAATCACCAACAAATTCAACAACAACCTCAGGAATGAAAAACATCAAAAAATTCAACAACAACCTCAACAATGAAAAACACCAACAAATGCAACAAAAACCTCAATTTTGAAAAACACCAACAGATATAACAACCTCAACATTCAAATACACCAACAAATTCAATAACAACCGCACCTTTGAATAACACCAACAAATCCTCAACATTGAAAACCACTAACAAATTCAACAACAACCTCAACTATTAAAAATACAAAAAGGTTCAACAAAATAAAAATTGTCAAAATTGTCAAAAAAAAGTCAAAAAATTCAACAACAACAACCTCAACAATGAAAAACACTGAACAATTCAACAACAACCTCAGCAATGAAAAATATTTAAAAAATCAACAACAACGTCAACTTTGAAAAACACCAACAAATTCAACAATAACCTCAACAATGAACAACACCAAAAAATTCAACAACAACCTCAACATTCAAAAACACCCAAAAATTCAACAAAAACCTCAACAATGAAAAATACCAAAAAATTCAACAACAACCTCAACATTCAAAAACACCCAAAAATTCAACAACAACCTCAACAATGAAAAACACCAAAAAATTCAACAACAACCTCAACTTTGATAAACACCCACAAATTCAACAACCTCAACATTGAAAATCAGCAACAAATTCAACAACAACCTCAGCAATGAAAAACATCAAAAAATTCAACAAGAACCTCAAGAATGAAAAACACCAAAATATTCAAACAACAACCTCAACAATGAAAAACACCAACAAATTCAAAAACCTCAACATGGAAAAACACCAACAAATTCAATTACAATTTCAATATTGAAAATCACGAACAAATTCAACAACAACCTCAACAATGAAAAACACCAACATAATCAACAAAAACGTCAACAATGAAAAACACCAAAAAATTCAACAACAACCTCAATTTTGAAAAACGCCATTAGATTTAATAACCTCAACATTTAAATACACAAACAAATTCAACAACAACCTCAGCCTTGAAAATCACCAACAAATTTAACAACAACCTCAACAATGAAAAACACCAAATAATGCAACAACAATCTCAACATTCAAAAACACCAACAAATTCAACGACAACCTCAACAATGAAAAACACCTAAAAATTCAACAACAACCACAACATCAAAAACACCAACAAATTAAACAAAAAGCTCAACAATTAAAAACACCAACAAATTCAACAACAACGTAAACTTTGAATAACACCAACAAATTCAACAACTTCAACATTGAAAAACACCAACAAATTCAACAACAACCTCAACATTGAAAAACTCCAACATATTCAACAACAACCTCTAAAATGAAAAATACCAGAAAATTCAACAACAACCTCAACATTCAAAAACACCAACAAATTAAACAAAAACCTCAACAATGAAAAATACGAAAAAATTCAACCACAACCTCAACTTTGAAAAACACCAACAAATTCAAGAACCTCAACATTGAAAACTACCAACAAATCCAACTGCAACCTCAACTTTGAAAAATACAATAAAGATAAAAAAAAACCATTGGTAACATCAATAAATTCAACAACCTCAACATTGAATTTCACCAACAAATTCAACAACAACCTCAGCAATGGAAAATATCAAAAAATTCAACAACAACCTCAACAATGAAAAACACCAACAAATTCAACAAGTACCGCAGCAATGAAAAATACCAAAAAAATTCAACAACAAACTCAAAATTGAAAATCACCATCAAATTCAACAAAAATCTCAACATTGAAAAGCATCCAAAATTACAACACCAACCTCAACATTCCAAAGCACCAACAAATAAAACAAAAACCTCAACAATGAAAGCCCCAAAAAACTCAACAACAATCACAACTTTGAAAAACACCAACAAATTCAGCAACATCAACATTGAAAAACACGAACAATTTAAAGTGCAAACTCAACTTCGAAAAATATAAAAAATTTAAAAAATAACATTGATAACACCAATAAATTCAACAACAACCTCAATTTTGAAAATCACCAACAAATTCATCAACAAACTCAACAATGAAAAACAGCAAACAATTCAACAACTACGACCTCAACAATGAAAATCACCAAAACATTCAACAACAACCTCAACATTAAAAAACGCCAACAATTTCAACAACAACCTCAACAATGAAAAAACACCAAAAAATTCAACAACAAACTCAACATTGAAAATCACCAACAAATTCAACAACAACCTCAACACCGAAAAACATCAAAAAATACAACAAGAACATCAACATTCAAAAACAACAACAAATTCAACAAAAAACTCAACAATGAAAGCACCAAAACATTCAACAACAACCTCAACATTGAAAAACTCCAACAAATTCAAAAACATCCTCAACAATGAAAAACACCAAAAAATTCAACAACAACCTCAACATTCAAAAACACCAACAATTTCGACAACAACCTCAGCAATGAAAAACATCAAAAAATTCAACGACAACCTCAACAATGAAAAACACCAAAAAAATTCAACAACAGCCTCAACAATGAAATACACGAAAAAATCAATAAAAACCTCAACATTGAAAAACTCCAAGAATTTGAACAATTACCACAACAATGAAAAGCACCAAATAATTCGACAACAAACTCAACATTGAAAATCACCATCAAATTCAACAAAAACCTCAACAATGAAAAACACCAAAAAATTCAACAACAACCTCAATTTTGAAAAACACCAACAGATGAAACAACCGGAATAGTCAAATACACCAACAAATTCAACAACACCCTCGGCATTGACAAACACCAACAAATTCAACAACCTCAAAATTGAAAATCACCAACAAATTCAACAACATCCTCAGGAATGAAAAACATCAAAAAATTCAACAACAACCTCAACAATGAAAAACACCAACAAATGCAACAAAAACCTCAATTTTGAAAAACACCAACTGATATAACAACCTCAACATTCAAATACACCAACAAATTCAATAACAACCGCACCTTTGAATAACACCAACAAATCCTCAACATTGAAAACCACTAACAAATTCAACAACAACCTCAACTATTAAAAATACAAAAAGGTTCAACAAAATAAAAATTGTCAAAATTGTCAAAAAAAAGTCAAAAAATTCAACAACAACAACCTCAACAATGAAAAACACCGAACAATTCAACAACAACCTCAGCAATGAAAAATATTTAAAAATTCAACAACAACCTCAACTTTGAAAAACACCAACAATTCAACAACCTCAACTTTGAAAAACACCGACAAATTCAACTGCAACCTCAACTTTGAAAACTACAACAAAGTTCAAGCAAAATCATTGATAACACCAATAAATTCAATAAGAACATTAACATTGAAAAACACCAAAATATTCAACAACTACCTCAACTTTGAAAAACATCAACAAATTTAAAAACCTCAACATGGAAAAACACCAACAAATTCAACTACAACCTCAATATTGAGAATCACCAACAAATTCAACAACAACCTCAACATTCGAAAACACCAACAAATTCAACAACAACCTCAACAATGAAAAGCACCAAAAAATTCAACAAGAACCTCAACATTCAAACACAACAACAAATTCAACAAAAACCTCAACAATTAAAAACACCAAAAAAACCAACAACAACGTCAACTTTGAAAAACACCAACAAATTCAACAACAACCTCATCAATGAACAACACCAAAAAATTCAACAACAACCTCAACATTCAAAAACACCCAAAAATTCAACAAAAACCTCAACAATGAAAAATACCAAAAAATTCAACAACAACCTCAACATTCAAAAACACCCAAAAATTCAACAACAACCTCAACAATGAAAAACACCAAAAAATTCAACAACCTCAACATTGAAAATCAGCAACAAATTCAACAACAACCTCAGCAATGAAAAACATCAAAAAATTCAACAAGAACCTCAAGAATGAAAAACACCAAAATATTCAACAACAACCTCAACAATGAAAAACACCAACAAATTCAAAAACCTCAACATGGAAAAACACCAACAAATTCAATTACAACTTCAATATTGAAAATCACGAACAAATTCAACAACAACCTCAACAATGAAATACACGAAAAAATCAATAAAAACCTCAACATTGAAAAACTCCAAGAATTTGAACAATTACCACAACAATGAAAAGCACCAAATAATTCGACAACAAACTCAACATTGAATATCACCATCAAATTCAACAAAAACCTCAACAATGAAAAACACCAAAAAATTCAACAACAGCCTCAATTTTGAAAAACACCAACAGATGAAACAACCGGAATATTCAAATACACCAACAAATTCAACAACACCCTCGGCATTGACAAACACCAACAAATTCAACAACCTCAAAATTGAAAATCACCAACAAATTCAACAACAACCTCAGGAATGAAAAACATCAAAAAATTCAACAACAACCTCAACAATGAAAAACACCAACAAATGCAACAAAAACCTCAATTTTGAAAAACACCAACAGATATAACAACCTCAACATTCAAATACACCAACAAATTCAATAACAACCGCACCTTTGAATAACACCAACAAATCCTCAACATTGAAAACCACTAACAAATTCAACAACAACCTCAACTATTAAAAATACAAAAAGGTTCAACAAAATAAAAATTGTCAAAATTGTCAAAAAAAAGTCAAAAAATTCAACAACAACAACCTCAACAATGAAAAACACTGAACAATTCAACAACAACCTCAGCAATGAAAAATATTTAAAAAATCAACAACAACGTCAACTTTGAAAAACACCAACAAATTCAACAATAACCTCAACAATGAACAACACCAAAAAATTCAACAACAACCTCAACATTCAAAAACACCCAAAAATTCAACAAAAACCTCAACAATGAAAAATACCAAAAAATTCAACAACAACCTCAACATTCAAAAACACCCAAAAATTCAACAACAACCTCAACAATGAAAAACACCAAAAAATTCAACAACAACCTCAACTTTGATAAACACCCACAAATTCAACAACCTCAACATTGAAAATCAGCAACAAATTCAACAACAACCTCAGCAATGAAAAACATCAAAAAATTCAACAAGAACCTCAAGAATGAAAAACACCAAAATATTCAAACAACAACCTCAACAATGAAAAACACCAACAAATTCAAAAACCTCAACATGGAAAAACACCAACAAATTCAATTACAATTTCAATATTGAAAATCACGAACAAATTCAACAACAACCTCAACAATGAAAAACACCAACATAATCAACAAAAACGTCAACAATGAAAAACACCAAAAAATTCAACAACAACCTCAATTTTGAAAAACGCCATTAGATTTAATAACCTCAACATTTAAATACACAAACAAATTCAACAACAACCTCAGCCTTGAAAATCACCAACAAATTTAACAACAACCTCAACAATGAAAAACACCAAATAATGCAACAACAATCTCAACATTCAAAAACACCAACAAATTCAACGACAACCTCAACAATGAAAAACACCTAAAAATTCAACAACAACCACAACATCAAAAACACCAACAAATTAAACAAAAAGCTCAACAATTAAAAACACCAACAAATTCAACAACAACGTAAACTTTGAATAACACCAACAAATTCAACAACTTCAACATTGAAAAACACCAACAAATTCAACAACAACCTCAACATTGAAAAACTCCAACATATTCAACAACAACCTCTAAAATGAAAAATACCAGAAAATTCAACAACAACCTCAACATTCAAAAACACCAACAAATTAAACAAAAACCTCAACAATGAAAAATACGAAAAAATTCAACCACAACCTCAACTTTGAAAAACACCAACAAATTCAAGAACCTCAACATTGAAAACCACCAACAAATCCAACTGCAACCTCAACTTTGAAAAATACAATAAAGATAAAAAAAAACCATTGGTAACATCAATAAATTCAACAACCTCAACATTGAATTTCACCAACAAATTCAACAACAACCTCAGCAATGGAAAATATCAAAAAATTCAACAACAACCTCAACAATGAAAAACACCAACAAATTCAACAAGTACCGCAGCAATGAAAAATACCAAAAAAATTCAACAACAAACTCAAAATTGAAAATCACCATCAAATTCAACAAAAATCTCAACATTGAAAAGCATCCAAAATTACAACACCAACCTCAACATTTCAAAGCACCAACAAATACAACAAAAACCTCAACAATGAAAGCCCCAAAAAACTCAACAACAATCACAACTTTGAAAAACACCAACAAATTCAGCAACATCAACATTGAAAAACACGAACAATTTAAAGTGCAAACTCAACTTCGAAAAATATAAAAAATTTAAAAAATAACATTGATAACACCAATAAATTCAACAACAACCTCAATATTGAAAATCACCAACAAATTCATCAACAACCTCAACAATGAAAAACAGCAAACAATTCAACAACTACGACCTCAACAATGAAAATCACCAAAACATTCAACAACAACCTCAACATTAAAAAACGCCAACAATTTCAACAACAACCTCAACAATGAAAAAACACCAAAAAATTCAACAACAAACTCAACATTGAAAATCACCAACAAATTCAACAACAACCTCAACACCGAAAAACATCAAAAAATACAACAAGAACATCAACATTCAAAAACAACAACAAATTCAACAAAAAACTCAACAATGAAAGCACCAAAACATTCAACAACAACCTCAACATTGAAAAACACCAACAAATTCAACAACAACCTCAACATTCAAAAACACAAACAAATTGAACAAAAACCACAAGATTGAAAAACATCAAAAAATTCAACAACAACCTCAACTTTGAAAAACACCAACAAATTCAACTGCAACCTCAAATTTGAAAAATACAAAAAAGTTCAAGAAAAATCATTGATTACATCAATAAATTCAACAAGATCCTTAATATTGAAAATCACTAATAAATTCAACAACAACCTCAACAATGAAAAACATCAAAAAATTCAACAACAACAACAACCTCAACAATGAAAAACACCGAATAATTCAACAAAAATCTCAATATTTAAAACACCAACAAATTCAACAACAACATCAACAATCGAAAATAACAACAAATTCAACAACAACCTCAACTTTGAAAAACACCAAAAAATTCAACAACCTCAACATTGAGAAACACCAACTAATTCAAATGCAACCTCAACATTGAAAAATGCAATAAGATTCAAAAAAGATAATTGAATACACCAACAAATTCAACAACAACCTCAACACTGAAAACCAGCAACAAATTCAACAAAAACCTCAACAACGAAAAACACCAAAAAATTCATTAACAACCTCAACATTCAAAAACACCAACAAATTCAACAGCAACCTCAGCAATGAAAAAGAGGAATAAATTCAACAACAACGATCTCATCAATGAAAAATACCAAAAGATTCAACAACAACCTCAACATTGAAAAACTCCAACAATTTCAACAACAACCTCAACAATGAAAAACATCAATAAATTCAACAACAACCTCAACATTCAAAAACACCAACAAATTCAACAACAAACTCAAAATTGAAAATTATCATCAAATTCAACAAATAATCTCAACACTGAAAACATCAAAAAATGCAACAACAATTGAACATTCCAAAAGAGCAACAAATTCAACAAAAACCTCAACAATGAGAACACCAAAAAATTCAACAAGCACAACTTTGAAAAGAACCAACAAATTCAACAACATCAACATTGAAAAACACCAAAAAATTAAAGTGCAAACACAACTTTGAAAAATACAAAAAAGTTTAAAAAAAACATTGATAACACCAATAAATTCAACAACAACCTCAATATTGAAAATCACCAACAAATTCATCAACAACCTCAAAAATGTAAACAGGCAAACAATTCAACAACAACGACCTCAACAATGAAAAACACCAAAAAATTCAACAACAACCTCAACATTGAAAAACTCCAACAATTTCAAAAACAATCTCAACAATGAAAAACACCAAAAAATTCAACAACAAACTCAACATTCAAAATCACCAACAAATTCAACAACAACTTCAACAATGAAAAAATTTAAAAATTCAACAACAACCTGAACATTCAAAAACAACAACACATTCAACAAAAATCTCAGCAAAGAAAAACACCAAAAAATTCAGCAACAACTTCAATATTGAAAATCACCAACAAATTCATCAACAACCTCAACAATGAAAACAAGCAAACTATTCAACAACAACGACCTCAACAATTAAAAACACCAAAAAATTCAACAACAACCTCAACATTGAAAAACTCCAACAATTTCAACAACAACCTCAACAATGAAAAACACCAAAAAATTCAACAACAAACTCAACATTGAAAAATTTCCAACAAATTCAACAACAACCTCAACAATGAAAACCATCAAAAAATTGAACGACAACCGAAACATTCAAAAACAACAACAAATTCAACAAAAACCTCAACAATGAAAAACACCAAAAAATTCAACAACAACCTCAACTTTGAAAAACACCAAAAAATTCAACAACCTCAACATCGAGAAACAGCAACAAATTCAACTGCAACCTCAACTTTGAAAAATACAATAAGATTCAAAAAAAAAAATTGAAAACACCAATAAATTCAACAAAAACCTCAATATTGAAAATCACCAAAAATTTCAAGAACAACCTCAACATTGAAGAAAACCAAAATATTCAACAAGAACCTCAACTTTGAAAAACACCAACAAATTCAAAAACCCCAACATGGAAAAACACTAACAAATTCAACTACAACCTCAATATTAAAAATCACCAACAAATTCAACAACAACCTCAACAAAGAAAAAAACCAACAAATTCAACAAAAACCTCAACAATGAAAAACAGCAAAAAATTCATCAACATCCTCAACATTCAAAAACAACAACAAATTCAACAAAAGCCTCAACAATTGAAAACACCGAAAAATTCAACAACAACCTCAACATTGAAAAACACCAACAAATTCAACAACAACCTCAACATTCAAAAACACAAACAAATTGAACAAAAACCACAAGATTGAAAAACATCAAAAAATTCAACAACAACCTCAACTTTGAAAAACACCAACAAATTCAACTGCAACCTCAAATTTGAAAAATACAAAAAAGTTCAAGAAAAATCATTGATTACATCAATAAATTCAACAAGATCCTTAATATTGATAATCAGCAATAAATTCAACAACAACCTCAACAATGAAAAACATCAAAAAATTCAACAACAACAACAACCTCAACAATGAAAAACACCGAATAATTCAACAAAAATCTCAATATTAAAAACACCAACAAATTCAACAACAACATCAACAATCGAAAATAACAACAAATTCAACAACAACCTCAACTTTGAAAAACACCAAAAAATTCAACAACCTCAACATTGAGAAACACCAACTAATTCAAATGCAACCTCAACATTGAAAAATGCAATAAGATTCAAAAAAGATAATTGAATACACCAACAAATTCAACAACAACCTCAACACTGAAAACCAGCAACAAATTCAACAAAAACCTCAACAACGAAAAACACCAAAAAATTCATTAACAACCTCAACATTCAAAAACACCAACAAATTCAACAGCAACCTCAACAATGAAAAACACCAAAATATTCAACAACAACCTCAACATTCAAAAACACCAACAAATTCAACAACAACCTCAGCAAGGAAAAACAGCAAACAATTCAACAACAACGACCTCAACAATCAAAAACACCAAAAAAATTCATCACCAACCTCAGCAATGAAAAACAGGAATAAATTCAACAACAACGATCTCATCAATGAAAAATACCAAAAGATTCAACAACAACCTTAACATTGAAAAACTCCAACAATTTCAACAACAACCTCAACAATGAAAAACATCAATAAATTCAACAACAACCTCAACATTCAAAAACACCAACAAATTCAACAACAAACTCAAAATTGAAAATTATCATCAAATTCAACAAATAATCTCAACACTGAAAACATCAAAAAATGCAACAACAATTGAACATTCCAAAAGAGCAACAAATTCAACAAAAACCTCAACAATGAGAACACCAAAAAATTCAACAAGCACAACTTTGAAAAGAACCAACAAATTCAACAACATCAACATTGAAAAACACCAACAAATTAAAGTGCAAACACAACTTTGAAAAATACAAAAAAGTTTAAAAAAAAACATTGATAACACCAATAAATTCAACAACAACCTCAATATTGAAAATCACCAACAAATTCATCAACAACCTCAAAAATGTAAACAGGCAAACAATTCAACAACAACGACCTCAACAATAAAAAACACCAAAAAATTCAACAACAACCTCAACATTGAAAAACTCCAACAATTTCAAAAACAATCTCAACAATGAAAAACACCAAAAAATTCAACAACAAACTCAACATTCAAAATCACCAACAAATTCAACAACAACTTCAACAATGAAAAAATTCAAAAATTCAACAACAACCTGAACATTCAAAAACAACAACACATTCAACAAAAATCTCAGCAAAGAAAAACACCAAAAAATTCAACAACAACCTCAATATTGAAAATCACCAACAAATTCATCAACAACCTCAACAATGAAAACAAGCAAACAATTCAACAACAACGACCTCAACAATTAAAAACACCAAAAAATTCAACAACAACCTCAACATTGAAAAACTCCAACAATTTCAACAACAACCTCAACAATGAAAAACACCAAAAAATTCAACAACAAACTCAACATTGAAAAATTTCCAACAAATTCAACAACAACCTCAACAATGAAAACCATCAAAAAATTGAACGACAACCGAAACATTCAAAAACAACAACAAATTCAACAAAAAACTCAACAATGAAAAACACCAAAAAATTCAACAACAACCTCAACTTTGAAAAACACCAAAAAATTCAACAACCTCAACATTGAGAAACAACAGCAAATTCAACTGCAACCTCAACTTTGAAAAATACAATAAGATTCAAAAAAAAAAAATTGAAAACACCAATAAATTCAACAAAAACCTCAACAATTGAAAACACCGAAAAATTCAACAACAACCTCAACATTGAAAAACACCAACAAATTCAACAACAACCTCAACATTCAAAAACACCAACAAATTCAACAAATACATCAACATTCAAAAACATCAAAAAATTCAACAACAATCTCAACTTTCAAAAACACCAACAAATTCAACTGCAACCTCAACTTTGAAAAATACAAAAAAGTTCAAGAAAAACCATTGATAACACCAATAAATTCAACACGATCCGTAATATTGATAATCAGCAATAAATTCAACAACAACCTCAACAATGAAAATCAGCAAAAAATTCAACAACAACCTCAACAATGAAAAACACCAAATAATTCAACAACAATCTCAATATTCAAAACACCAAAAAAATCAACAACAACATCAACATTCGAAAATACCAACAAATTCAACAACAACCTCAGCAATGAAAAACAACAAACAATTCAACAACAAAGACCTAAACAATGAAAAACACCAAAAAATTCATCCACAAACTCAGCAATGAAAAACAGGAATAAATTCAACAACAAAGACCTAAACAATGAAAAACACCAAAAATTTCAACAACAAACTCAGCAATGAAAAACAGGAATAAATTCAACAACAACGATCTCATCAATGAAAAATACCAAAAGATTCAACAACAACCTCAACTTTGAAAAACACCAACAAATTCAAAAACCTCAACATGGAAAAACACCAACAAATTCAACTACAACCTCAATATTGAAAATCACAAACAAATTCAACAACAACCTCAACAATGAAAAACACCAACAAATTCAACAAAAACCTCAACAATGAAAAACACCAAAACATTCATCAACAACCTCAACATTCAAAAACAACAACAAATTCAACAAAATCCTCAACAATGAAATACAACAAAAAATTCAACAACAACCTCAACATTGAAAAACACCAACAAATTCAACAACAACCTCAACATTCAAAAACACAAACAAATTGAACAAAAACCACAAGATTGAAAAACATCAAAAAATTCAACAACAACCTCAACTTTGAAAAACACCAACAAATTCAACTGCAACCTCAAATTTGAAAAATACAAAAAAGTTCAAGAAAAATCATTGATTACATCAATAAATTCAACAAGATCCTTAATATTGAAAATCACTAATAAATTCAACAACAACCTCAACAATGAAAAACATCAAAAAATTCAACAACAACAACAACCTCAACAATGAAAAACACCGAATAATTCAACAAAAATCTCAATATTAAAAACACCAACAAATTCAACAACAACATCAACAATCGAAAATAACAACAAATTCAACAACAACCTCAACTTTGAAAAACACCAAAAAATTCAACAACCTCAACATTGAGAAACACCAACTAATTCAAATGCAACCTCAACATTGAAAAATGCAATAAGATTCAAAAAAGATAATTGAATACACCAACAAATTCAACAACAACCTCAACACTGAAAACCAGCAACAAATTCAACAAAAACCTCAACAACGAAAAACACCAAAAAATTCATTAACAACCTCAACATTCAAAAACACCAACAAATTCAACAGCAACCACAACAATGAAAAACACCAAAATATTCAACAACAACCTCAACATTCAAAAACACCAACAAATTCAACAACAACCTCAGCAAGGAAAAACAGCAAACAATTCAACAACAACGACCTCAACAATCAAAAACACCAAAAAAATTCATCACCAACCTCAGCAATGAAAAACAGGAATAAATTCAACAACAACGATCTCATCAATGAAAAATACCAAAAGATTCAACAACAACCTCAACATTGAAAAACTCCAACAATTTCAACAACAACCTCAACAATGAAAAACATCAATAAATTCAACAACAACCTCAACATTCAAAAACACCAACAAATTCAACAACAAACTCAAAATTGAAAATTATCATCAAATTCAACAAATAATCTCAACACTGAAAACATCAAAAAATGCAACAACAATTGAACATTCCAAAAGAGCAACAAATTCAACAAAAACCTCAACAATGAGAACACCAAAAAATTCAACAAGCACAACTTTGAAAAGAACCAACAAATTCAACAACATCAACATTGAAAAACACCAACAAATTAAAGTGCAAACACAACTTTGAAAAATACAAAAAAGTTTAAAAAAAAACATTGATAACACCAATAAATTCAACAACAACCTCAATATTGAAAATCACCAACAAATTCATCAACAACCTCAAAAATGTAAACAGGCAAACAATTCAACAACAACGACCTCAACAATGAAAAACACCAAAAAAATTCAACAACAACCTCAACATTGAAAAACTCCAACAATTTCAAAAACAATCTCAACAATGAAAAACACCAAAAAATTCAACAACAAACTCAACATTCAAAATCACCAACAAATTCAACAACAACTTCAACAATGAAAAAATTCAAAAATTCAACAACAACCTGAACATTCAAAAACAACAACACATTCAACAAAAATCTCAGCAAAGAAAAACACCAAAAAATTCAACAACAACTTCAATATTGAAAATCACCAACAAATTCATCAACAACCTCAACAATGAAAACAAGCAAACAATTCAACAACAACGACCTCAACAATTAAAAACACCAAAAAATTCAACAACAACCTCAACATTGAAAAACTCCAACAATTTCAACAACAACCTCAACAATGAAAAACACCAAAAAATTCAACAACAAACTCAACATTGAAAAATTTCCAACAAATTCAACAACAACCTCAACAATGAAAACCATCAAAAAATTGAACGACAACCGAAACACTCAAAAACAACAACAAATTCAACAAAAAACTCAACAATGAAAAACACCAAAAAATTCAACAACAACCTCAACTTTGAAAAACACCAAAAAATTCAACAACCTCAACATTGAGAAACAGCAGCAAATTCAACTGCAACCTCAACTTTGAAAAATACAATAAGATTCAAAAAAAAAATTGAAAACACCAATAAATTCAACAAAAACCTCAATATTGAAAATCACCAAAAATTTCAAGAACAACCTCAACATTGAAGAAAACCAAAATATTCAACAAGAACCTCAACTTTGAAAAACACCAACAAATTCAAAAACCCCAACATGGAAAAACACTAACAAATTCAACTACAACCTCAATATTAAAAATCACCAACAAATTCAACAACAACCTCAACAAAGAAAAACACCAACAAATTCAACAAAAACCTCAACAATGAAAAACAGCAAAAAATTCATCAACATCCTCAACATTCAAAAACAACAACAAATTCAACAAAAGCCTCAACAATTGAAAACACCGAAAAATTCAACAACAACCTCAACATTGAAAAACACCAACAAATTCAACAACAACCTCAACATTCAAAAACACCAACAAATTCAACAAATACATCAACATTCAAAAACATCAAAAAATTCAACAACAATCTCAACTTTCAAAAACACCAACAAATTCAACTGCAACCTCAACTTTGAGAAATACAAAAAAGTTCAAAAAAAATCATTGATAACACCAATAAATTCAACACGATCCGTAATATTGATAATCAGCAATAAATTCAACAACAACCTCAACAATGAAAATCAGCAAAAAATTCAACAACAACCTCAACAATGAAAAACACCAAATAATTCAACAACAATCTCAATATTCAAAACACCAAAAAAATCAACAACAACATCAACATTCGAAAATACCAACAAATTCAACAACAACCTCAGCAATGAAAAACAACAAACAATTCAACAACATAGACCTAAACAATGAAAAACACCAAAAAATTCATCCACAAACTCAGCAATGAAAAACAGGATTAAATTCAACAACAACGATCTCATCAATGAAAAATACCAAAAGATTCAACAACAACCTCAACATTGAAAAACTCCACCAATTTCAACAACAACCTCAACAATGAAAAACACCAAAAAATTCAACAACAAAATCAACATTGAAAATTACGAACAAATTCAAACACAACCTCAACAATGAAAAACATCAATAAATTAAACAACAACCTCAACATTCAAAAACAACAACAAATTCAACATAAAACTCAACAACGAAAAACACCAAAAAATTCAACAACAACCTCAACTTTAAAAAACACCAACAAATTCAAAAACCTCAACATGGAAAAACACCAACAAATTCAACTACAACCTCAATATTGAAAATCACAAACAAATTCAACAACAACCTCAACAATGAAAAACACCAACAAATTCAACAAAAACCTCAACAATGAAAAACACCAAAACATTCATCAACAACCTCAACATTCAAAAACACCAACAAATTCAACAAAATCCTCAACAATGAAAAACAACAAAAAATTCAACAACAACCTCAACATTGAAAAACACCAACAAATTCAACAACAACCTCAACATTCAAAAACACAAACAAATTGAACAAAAACCACAAGATTGAAAAACATCAAAAAATTCAACAACAACCTCAACTTTGAAAAACACCAACAAATTCAACTGCAACCTCAAATTTGAAAAATACAAAAAAGTTCAAGAAAAATCATTGATTACATCAATAAATTCAACAAGATCCTTAATATTGAAAATCACTAATAAATTCAACAACAACCTCAACAATGAAAAACATCAAAAAATTCAACAACAACAACAACCTCAACAATGAAAAACACCGAATAATTCAACAAAAATCTCAATATTTAAAACACCAACAAATTCAACAACAACATCAACAATCGAAAATAACAACAAATTCAACAACAACCTCAACTTTGAAAAACACCAAAAAATTCAACAACCTCAACATTGAGAAACACCAACTAATTCAAATGCAACCTCAACATTGAAAAATGCAATAAGATTCAAAAAAGATAATTGAATACACCAACAAATTCAACAACAACCTCAACACTGAAAACCAGCAACAAATTCAACAAAAACCTCAACAACGAAAAACACCAAAAAATTCATTAACAACCTCAACATTCAAAAACACCAACAAATTCAACAGCAACCTCAACAATGAAAAACACCAAAATATTCAACAACAACCTCAACATTCAAAAACACCAACAAATTCAACAACAACCTCAGCAAGGAAAAACAGCAAACAATTCAACAACAACGACCTCAACAATCAAAAACACCAAAAAAATTCATCACCAACCTCAGCAATGAAAAACAGGAATAAATTCAACAACAACGATCTCATCAATGAATAATACCAAAAGATTCAACAACAACCTCAACATTGAAAAACTCCAACAATTTCAACAACAACCTCAACAATGAAAAACATCAATAAATTCAACAACAACCTCAACATTCAAAAACAACAACAAATTCAACAAAAAACTCATCAATGAAAACCACCAAAAAATTCAACAACCTCAACATTGAGAAACACCAACAATTTCAAATGCAACCTCAACTTTGAAAACTGCGAAAAGATTCAAAAAAAACAATGAATACACCAATAAATTGAACAACAACCTCAATATTGAAAATCAGCAAAAAATTCAACAACGACCTCAACAATGAAAAACACCAACAAAATCAAGAACCTCAACATGGAAAAACACCAACAAATTCAACTACAACCTCAATATTGAAAATCACCAAAAAATTCAACAACAACCTCAACACTGAAAACCAGCAACAAATTCAACAAAAACCTCAACAACGAAAAACACCAAAAAATTCAACAACAACCTCATCATTCAAAAACACCAGCAAATTCAACAACCTCAACATTGAAAAACACCAACAAATTCAAAAACAACCTCAACTTTGAAAAATACAAAAATGATCAAAAAAAACTATTGATGAGAACAATAAATTCAACAACCTCAACATTGAAAATCACCAACAAATTCAACAACAACCTCAGCAAAGAAAAACATCAAAAAATTCAACAAGAACCTCAAGAATGAAAAACAGCAACAAATTCAACTACAACCTCAATATTGAAAATCAACAACAAATTCATCAACAACATCAACAATGAAAAACACCAACGTATTCAACAAAAACGACAACAATGAAAAACACCAAAAAATTCAACAACCTCAATTTTGAAAAACCCCATAAGGTTTAACATCCTCAACATTCAAATACACCAACAAATTCAACAACAACCTCAGCTTTGAAAATCACCAACAAATTTAACAACAACCTCAACTTTGAAAAACATCAAAAAATTGAACAACAACAACCTCAACAATGAAAAACACCTAGCAATTCAACACCAACCTCAACATTCAAAAACAAAAAAAAATTCAACAACAACCTCAACAATGAAAAACACCAAAAAATTCAACAACAATCTCAACATTCAAAAACACCAACAAATTCACCAAAAACCTCAACAATTAAAAACCCCAAAAAATTCAACAACAAAGTCAACTTTAAAAACACCAACAAATTCAACAACCTCAACATTGAAAAATACCAACAAATTCAACAAAACATCAACATTGAAAAACTCCAACAAATTCAACAACAACCACAACAATGAACAGCACCAAAAAATTCAACAACAACCTCAACATTCAGAAACACCATCAAATTCAACAATAAACTCAACAATGAAAAACACCAAAAAATTCATCAACAACCTCAAAATACAAAAACACCAAATAATTCAACAAAAACCTCAACAATGAAAAACACCAAAAAATTCAACTACAACCTCAACTTTGGAAAGCACCAACAAATTCAACAACCTCAACATTGAGAAACACAACAAATTCAACTGCAACCTCAACTTTGAAAAATACAAAATAGATAAAAAAAACCATTGACAACACCAATAAATTCAACAACCTCAACATTGAAAATCACCAACAAATTCAACATCAACCTCAGCAATGAAAAAAACCAACAATTCAACAGCAACCTCAAAAATGAAAAACACCAACAAATTCAACAAGTGCCGCAACAATGAAAAACACCAAAAAATTCAACAACAAACTCAAAATTGAAAATCACCATCAAATTCAACAAAAATCTGAACATTGAAAAACATCAAAAAATACAACAACAACCTTGACATTCCAAAACACCAACAAATTCAATAAAAACCTCAACATTCAAAAACACCAACAAATTCAACAGAAACCTTAACATGAAAAACATCACAAAATTCAACAACAACCTCAACTTTGAAAAACAACAACAAATTCAACTGCAACCTCAACTTTGAAAAATACAAAAAAGTTCAAGAAAAATCATTGATAACACCAATAAATACAACAATATCCTTAATATTGAAAATCACCAATAAATTCAAAAACAACCTCAACAATGAAAGCATCAAAAAATTCAACAACAATCTCAATATTCAAAACACCAAAAATTTCAAAAACAACATCAACATTCGAAAATACCAACAAATTCAACAACAACCTCAACAATGAAAAACACCAACAAATTCAACAACAACCTCAGCAATGAAAAACAGCAAACAATTCAACAACAACGAACTCAACAATGAAAAACACCAAAAAATTCATCAACAACCTCAGCAATGAAAAACAGGAATAAATTCAACAACAACGATCTCATCCATGAAAAATACCAAAAGATTGAACAACAACTTCAACATTGAAAAACTCCAACAATTTCAACAAAAACCTCAACAATGAAAAACACCAAAAAATTCAACAACAACCTCAACATTGAATACACCAATAAATTCAACAACAACCTCAACATTCAGAAACACCATCAAATTCAACAATAACCTCAACAATGAAAAACACCAAAAAAATCAACAACCTCAATTTTGAAAAACGCCATTAGATTTAACATCCTCAACATTCAAATGCACCAACAAATTCAACAACAACCTCAGCTTTGAAAATCACCAACAAATTTAACAACAACCTCAACTTTGAAAAAAATCAAAAAATTGAACAACAACAACCTCAACAATGAAAAACACCTAGCAATTCAACACCAACCTCAACATTCAAAAACAAAAAAAAACTCAACAACAATCTCAACATTCAAAAACACCAACAAATTCAACAAAAACCTCAACAATTAAAAACACCAAAAAATTCAACAACAAAGTCAACTTTAAAAACACCAACAAATTCAACAACCTCAACATTGAAAAACACCAACAAATTCAACAAAACCTCAACATTCAAAACCACCAACAAATTCATCAGAAACCTTAACATGAAAAACGTCACAAAATATTCAACAAGAACCTCAACTTTGAAAAACACCAACAAATTCAACTGCAACCTCAACTTTGAAAAATACAAAAAAGTTCAAGAAAAATCATTGATAACACCAATAAATTCAACAAGATCCTTAATATTGAAAATCAACAATAAATTCAAAAACAACCTCAACAATGAAAAGCATCAAAAAATTCAACAACAACAACCTCAACAATGAAAAACACCAAATAATTCAACAACAATCTCAATATTCAAAACACCAACAAATTCAAAAACAACATCAACATTCGAAAATACCAACAAATTCAACAACAACCTCAACAATGAAAAACACCAACAAATTCAACAACAACCTCAGCAATGAAAAACAGGAATAAATTCAACAACAACGATCTCATCCATGAAAAATACCAAAAGATTCAACAACAACCTCAACATTGAAAAACTCCAACAATTTCAACAACAACCTCAACAATGAAAAACACCAAAAAAATTCAACAACAAACTCAACATTCAAAACAACCAAAAAATTCAACAAAAACCTCAACATTGAAAAACACCAAAAAATTCAACAACAACCTCAACTTTGAAAATCACCAAAAAATTCAACAACCTCAACATTGAGAAACACCAACAAATTGAACTGCTACCTCAAATTTGAAAAATTCAATAAGATTAAAAAAAAATCATTGAATACACCAATAAATTCAACAACAACCTCAACATTGAAAATCCGCAAGAAATTCAAGAACAACCTCAATATTGAAAAACACCAAAATATTCAACAACAACCTCAACAATGAAAAACACCAACAAATTCAAAAACCTCAACATGGAAAATCACCAACAAATTCAACTACAACCTCAATATTGAAAATCAGCAAATAATTCAACAACAACCTCAACACTGAAAACCAGCAACAAATACAACAAAAACCTCAACAACGAAAAACACCAAAAAATTCATCAAAAACCTCAACATTCAAAAACACCAACAAATTCAAGAACAACCTCAACAATGAAAAACACCAAAAAATTCAACAACAACCTCAACGTTCAAAAACACCAACAAATTCAACAAAAACCTCCACAATTAAAAACACCAAATAATTCAACAACAACGTCAACTTTGAAAAACACCTACAAATTCAACAACCCCAACGTTGAAAAACACTTACAAATTCAACAACAACCTCAAAATTGAAATACTCCAACAAATTCAACAACAACCTCAACAATGAAAAACACCATAAAATTCAACAGCAACCTCAACATTCAAAAACACCAAAAAATTCAACAAATACCTCAACAATGAAAAACACCAAAAAATTCAACGACAACCTCAACATTGAAAAACACCAACAAATTCAACAACCTCAAAATTGAAAAACGCCAACAAATTGAAATGCAACCTCAACTTTGAAAATTACAAAAAAGATCAAGAATAACCATTGATAACACCAATAAATTCAGCGACCTGAACATTGAAAATCATCAACAAGTTCAACTACAACCTCAGCAACGAAAAACATCAAAAAATTCAACAAGAACCTCAAAAACTCAAAATTGAAAATCACCATCAAATTCAACAGAAATCTCAACATTGAAAAACATCAAGAAATGCAACAACAACCTCAACATTCCAAAACACCAACAAATTCAACAAAAACCTCAACAATGAAAACACCAAAAAATTCAACAACAATCTCAACTTTGAAAAAAACCAACAAATTCAACAACATCAACATTGAAAAACACCAACAAATTAAAATGCAAAATAAACTTTAAAAATACAAAAAAGTTTTAAAAAAATCATTGGTAACACCAATAAATTCAACAACAACCTCTATATTGAAAATCACCAACAAATTCATCAACAACCTCAGCAATGAAAACAGGCAAACAATTCAACAACAACGACCTCAACAATGAAAAACACCAAATAATTCAACAAGTACCTCAACATTGAAAAACTCCAACAATTTCAACAACAACCTCAACAATGAAAAACACAAAAAAATTCAACAACAACCTCAGTATTGAAAATCACATCAAATTGAACAACAACCTCAACTTTGAAAACATAAACAAATTCAAAAACCTCAACGTAGAAAAACACCAAATAATTCAACAACAACCTCAATATTGAAAATCATCAACAAATTTAACAACAACCTCAACAATGAAAAACATCAAAAAATTCAACAACAACGTCAACAATGGAAAACACCAAACAATTCAACACCAACCTCAAGATTCAAAAACAACAACAAATTCAACAACAACCTCAACAATGAAAAACACCAAAAAATTCAACAACAACCTCAACATTGAAAAACACCAACAATTTCAACAAAAACCTCAACAAAACATAAGCAAATTCAAAAACCTCAACATGGAAAAGCACCAAAAATTCATCAACAACCGCAACTTTGAAAAACACCAACAAATTCAACAATCATTACTTTGAAAAACACCAACATATTCAACTGCAACCTCAACTTTGAAAAATACAAAAAAGTTCAAGAAAAATCATTGATAACACCAATAAATTCAAGAAGATCCTTAATATTGAGAATCACCAATAAATTCAACTACAACCTTAGCAATGAAAAACATCAAAAAATTCAACAACAACAACCTCAACAATGAAAAACACCAAATAATTCAACAACAATCTCAATATTCAAAACACCAACAAAATCAACAACAACATCAACATTCGAAAATAGCAACAAATTCAACAACAACCTCAACAATGAAAAACACCAAAAAATTCAACAACAACCTCTACATTCAAAAACACCAACAAATTCAACAACAACCTCAGAAATGAAAAAAAACAAACAATTCAACAACAACGACCTCAACATTGAAAAACTCCAACAATTTCAACAACAATCTCAACAATGAAAAACACCAAAAAATTCAACAACAAATTCAACATTGAAAATAACCAACAAATTCAACAACAACCTCAACAATGAAAAACACCAACAAATTCAACTACAACCTCAATATTGAAAATCACCAACAAATTCAACAACAACCTCAACACTGAAAACCAGCAACAAATTTAACAACAACCTCAACAATGAAAAACATCAAAAAATTCAACAACAACGTCAACAATGGAAAACACCAAACAATTCAACACCAACCTCAACATTCAAAAACACCAACAAATTCAACAACAACCTCAACATTGAAAAACTCCAACAAATTCAACAGCAACCTCAATAATGAAAAACGCCAAAAAAATTCAACAACAACCTCAACTTTGAAAAACACTTAAAAAATTCAACAACCTCAACATTGAGAAACAGGAACAAATTCAAATGCAACCTCAACTTTCAAAAATACAAAAAGATTAAAAAAAAACATTGAATTCACCAATAAATTCAACAACAACCTCAAGATGGTAAAACACCAACAATTTCAACAACAACCTCAACATTGAAAAACATCAAAAAATTCAACAACAACCTCAACTTTGAAAAACACCAACAAATTCAACGACCTCAACTTTGAAAAACATCAACAAATTCAACTGCAAACTCAACTTTGAAAAATACAAAAAAGTTCAAGAAAAATCATTGATAACACCAATAAATTCAACAAGATCCTTAACATTGAAAAACACCAAAATATTCAACAACAACCTCAACTTTGAAAACATAAACAAATTCAAAAACCTCAACATGGAAAAGCACCAACAAATTCAACAACAACCTCAACTTTGAAAAACACCCACAAATTCAACAACCTCTACTTTGAAAAAAACCAACATATTCAACTGCAACCTCAACTTTGAAAAATACAAAAAAGTTCAAGAAAAATCATTGATAACACCAATAAATTCAAGAAGATCCTTAATCTTGACAATCACCAATAAATTCAACAACAACCTCAACAATGAAAACCATCAAAAAATTCAACAACAACCTCAACAAGGAAAAACACCAAATAATTCAACAACAATCTCAATATTCAAAACACCAACAAAATCAACAACAACATCAACATTCGAAAATAGCAACAAATTCAACAACGATCTCATCAATGAAAAATACCAAAAGATTCAACCACAACCTCAACATTGAAAAACTCCAACAATTTCAACCACCACCTCAACATTGAAAAACTCCAACAATTTCAACAACAACCTCAACAATGAAAAACACCAAAAAATTCAACAACAAACTCAACATTGAAAATTACGAACAAATTCAACAACATCCTCAACAATGAAAAACATCAATAAATTCAACAACAACCTCAACATTCAAAAACAACAACAAATTCAACATAAAGCTCAACAACGAAAAACACCAAAAAATTCAACAACAACCACAACTTTGAAAAAAACCAAGAATCTCAACAACCTCAACATTGAGAAACACGAACAAATTCAACTGCAACCTCAACTTTGAAAAATACAATAAGTTTCAAAAAATAAACATTGAATACACCAATAAATTCAACAAAAACCTCAATATTGAAAATCACCAAAAAATTCAAGAACAACCTCAACATTGAAGAACACCAAAATATTCAACAAAAACCTCAACATGGAAAAACACCAACAAATTCAACTCCAACCTCAATATTGAAAAACACCAACAAATTCAACTACAACCTCAATATTGAAAATCACCAACAAATTCAACAACATACTCAACAATGAAAAACACCAACAAATTCAACAAAAACCACAACAATGAAAAACACCAAAAAATTCATCAACAACCTCAACATTCAAAAATACCAAATGATTCAACAACAACCTCAACATTGAAAAACTCCAACAATTTCAACAACAATCTCAACAATGAAAAACACCAAAAAATTCAACAACAAATTCAACATTGAAAATAACCAACAAATTCAACAACAACCTCAACAATGAAAAACATCAATAAATTCAAAAACAACCCCAACATTCAAAAACAACAACAAATTCAACTACAACCTCAACATGGAAAAACACCAACTAATTCAACAACAACCTCAATATTGAAAATCACCAACAAATTTAACAACAACCTCAACAATGAAAAACATCAAAAAATTCAACAACAACGTCAACAATGGAAAACACCAAACAATTCAACACCAACCTCAACATTCAAAAACAACAACAAATTCAACAACAACCTCAACAATGAAAAACACCAAAAAATTCAACAACAAATTCAACATTCAAAAACACCAATAAATTCAACAAAAACCTCAACAATTAAAAACACCAAAACATTCAACTACAACGTCAACTTTAAAAACACCAAGAAATTCAACAACCTCAACATTGAAAAACACCAACAAAATCAACAACAACCTCAACATTGAAAAACTCCAACAAATTCAACAGCAACCTCAATAATGAAAAACGCCAAAAAAATTCAACAACAACCTCAACTTTGAAAAACACTTAAAAAATTCAACAACCTCAACATTGAGAAACAGGAACAAATTCAAATGCAACCTCAACTTTCAAAAATACAAAAAGATTAAAAAAAAACATTGAATTCACCAATAAATTCAACAACAACCTCAAGATGGTAAAACACCAACAAATTCAACAACAACCTCAACATTGAAAAACATCAAAAAATTCAACAGCAACCTCAACTTTGAAAAACACCAACAAATTCAACGACCTCAACTTTGAAAAACATCAACAAATTCAACTGCAAACTCAACTTTGAAAAATACAAAACAGTTCAAGAAAAATCATTGATAACACCAATAAATTCAACAAGATCCTTAACATTGAAAACACCAAAATATTCAACAACAACCTCAACTTTGAAAACATAAACAAATTCAAAAACCTCAACATGGAAAAGCACCAACAAATTCAACAACAACCTCAACTTTGAAAAACACCCACAAATTCAACAACCTCTACTTTGAAAAACACCAACATATTCAACTGCAACCTCAACTTTGAAAAATACAAAAAAGTTCAAGAAAAATCATTGATAACACCAATAAATTCAAGAAGATCCTTAATCTTGACAATCACCAATAAATTCAACAACAACCTCAACAATGAAAAACACCAAATAATTCAACAACAATCTCAATATTCAAAACACCAACAAAATCAACAACAACATCAACATTCGAAAATAGCAACAAATTCAACAACGATCTCATCAATGAAAAATACCAAAAGATTCAACCACAACCTCAACATTGAAAAACTCCAACAATTTCAACCACCACCTCAACATTGAAAAACTCCAACAATTTCAACAACAACCTCAACAATGAAAAACACCAAAAAATTCAACAACAAACTCAACATTGAAAATTACGAACAAATTCAACAACATCCTCAACAATGAAAAACATCAATAAATTCAACAACAACCTCAACATTCAAAAACAACAACAAATTCAACATAAAACTCAACAACGAAAAACACCAAAAAATTCAACAACAACCACAACTTTGAAAAAAACCAAGAATCTCAACAACCTCAACATTGAGAAACACGAACAAATTCAACTGCAACCTCAACTTTGAAAAATACAATAAGTTTCAAAAAATAAACATTGAATACACCAATAAATTCAACAAAAACCTCAATATTGAAAATCACCAACAAATTCAAGAACAACCTCAACATTGAAGAACACCAAAATATTCAACAAAAACCTCAACTTTGAAAAACACCACCAAATTCAAAAACCTCAACATGGAAAAACACCAACAAATTCAACTCCAACCTCAATATTGAAAAACACCAACAAATTCAACTACAACCTCAATATTGAAAATCACCAACAAATTCAACAACATACTCAACAATGAAAAACACCAACAAATTCAACAAAAACCACAACAATGAAAAACACCAAAAAATTCATCAACAACCTCAACATTCAAAAATACCAAATGATTCAACAACAACCTCAACATTGAAAAACTCCAACAATTTCAACAACAATCTCAACAATGAAAAACACCAAAAAATTCAACAACAAATTCAACATTGAAAATAACCAACAAATTCAACAACAACCTCAACAATGAAAAACATCAATAAATTCAAAAACAACCTCAACATTCAAAAACAACATCAAATTCAACTACAACCTCAACTTGGAAAAACACCAACTAATTCAACAACAACCTCAATATTGAAAATCACCAACAAATTTAACAACAACCTCAACAATGAAAAACATCAAAAAATTCAACAACAACGTCAACAATGGAAAACACCAAACAATTCAACACCAACCTCAACATTCAAAAACAACAACAAATTCAACAACAACCTCAACAATGAAAAACACCAAAAAATTCAACAACAACTTCAACATTCAAAAACACCAACAAATTCAACAAAAACCTCAATAATTAAAAACACCAAAACATTCAACTACAACGTCAACTTTAAAAACACCAAGAAATTCAACAACCTCAACATTGAAAAACACCAACAAATTCAACAACAACCTCAACATTGAAGAACTCCAACAAATTCAACAACAACCTCAACAATGAAAAACGCCAAAAAAATTCACCAACAACCTCAACTTTGAAAAACACTCAAAAAATTCAACAACCTCAACATTGAGAAACAGGAACAAATTCAACTGCAACCTCAACTTTCAAAAATACAAGAAGATTCAAAAAAAACATTGAATACACCAATAAATTCAACAACAACCTCCAGATGGTAAAACACCAACAAATTCAACAACAACCTCAACATTGAAAAACATCAAAAAATTCAACAACAACCTCAACTTTGAAAAACACCAACAAATTCAACAACCTCTACTTTGAAAAACACCAACATATTCAACTGCAACCTCAACTTTGAAAAATACAAAAAAGTTCAAGAAAAATCATTGATAACACCAATAAATTCAAGAAGATCCTTAATATTGACAATCACCAATAAATTCAACAACAACCTCAACAATGAAAAACATCAAAAAATTCAACAACAACCTCAACAATGAAAAACAACAAATAATTCAACAACAATCTCAATATTCAAAACACCAACAAAATCAACAACAACATCAACATTCGAAAATACCAACAAATTCAACAACAACCTCAACAATGAATAACACAAAATAATTCAACAACAACCTCAACATTCAAAAACACCAAAAAATTCAACAACAACCTCAGCAATGAAAAACAACAAACAATTCAACAACAACGAACTCAACATTGAAAAACACCAAAAAATTTATCAACAACCTCAGCAATGAAAAACAGGAATGAATTCAACAACAACGATCTCATCAATGAAAAATACCAGAAGATTCAACCACAACCTCAACATTGAAAAACTCCAACAATTTCAACCACCACCTCAACATTGAAAAACTCCAACAATTTCAACAACAACCTCATCAATGAAAAACACCAAAAAATTCAACAACAAACTCAACATTGAAAATTACGAACGAATTCAACAACATCCTCAACAATGAAAAACATCAATAAATTCAACAACAACCTCAACATTCAAAAACAACAACAAATTCAACATAAAACTCAACAACGAAAAACACCAAAAAATTCAACAACAACCACAACTTTGAAAAAAACCAAGAATCTCAACAGCCTCAACATTGAGAAACACGAACAAATTCAACTGCAACCTCAACTTTGAAAAATACAATAAGATTCAAAAAAAAACATTGAATACACCAATAAATTCAACAAAAACCTCAATATTGAAAATCAACAAAAAATTCAAGAACAACCTCAACATTGAAGAACACCAAAATAGTCAACAAAAACCTCAACTTTGAAAAACACGACCAAATTCAAAAACCTCAACATGGAAAAACACCAACAAATTCAACTTCAACCTCAATATTGAAAATCACCAACAAATTCAACTACAACCTCAATAATGAAAATCACCAACAAATTCAACAACATACTCAACAATGAAATACACCAACAAATTCAACAGAAACCACAACAATGAAAAACACCAAAAAATTCATCAACAACCTCAACATTCAAAAATACCAAATGATTCAACAACAACCTCAACATTGAAAAACTCCAACAATTTCAACAACAATCTCAACAATGAAAAACACCAAAAAATTCAACAACAAATTCAACATTGAAAATAACCAACAAATTCAACAACAACCTCAACAATGGAAAACATCAATAAATTCAAAAACAACCTCAACATTCAAAAACAACAACAAATTCAACCAAAAACACAACAATGAAAAACACCAAAAAATTCAACAACAACCTCAACTTTGAAAATCACCAAAAAATTCAACAACCTCAACACTGAGAAACACCAACAAATTCAAATGCAACCTCAACTTTGAAAAATGCAAAAAGATTCAAAAAAAAATCATTGAATGCACCAATAAATTCTACAACAACCTCAATATTGAAAATCAGCAAAAAATTCAACAACAACCTCAACAATGAAAAATACCAACAAATTCAAAAACCTCAACATGGAAAAACACCAACAAATTCAACTACAACCTCAATATTGAAAATCACCAACAAATTCAACAACAACCTCAACACTGAAAACCAGCAACAAATTTAACAACAACCTCAACAATGAAAAACATCAAAAAATTCAACAAAAACAACGTCAACAATTGAAAACACCAAACAATTCAACACCAACCTCAAAATTCAAAAACAACAACAAATTCAACAACAACCTCAACAATGAAAAACACCAAAAAATTCAACAACAACTTCAACAATCAAAAACACCAACAAATTCAACAAAAACCTCAACAATTAAAACACCAAAACATTCAACAACAACGTCAACTTTAAAAACACCAAGAAATTCAACAACCTCAACGTTGAAAAACACCAACAAATTCAACAACAACCTCAACATTGAAAAACTCCAACAAATTCAACAACAACCTCAACAATGAAAAACGCCAAAAAAAATTCAACAACAACCTCAACTTTGAAAAACACTACAAAAATTCAACAACCTCAACATTGAGAAACAGCAACAAATTCAACTGCAACCTCAACTTTCAAAAATACAAAAAGATTCAAGAAATACATTGAATACACCAATAAATTCAACAACAACCTCAAGATGGTAAACACCAACAAATTCAACAACAACCTCAACTTTGAAAAACACCAACAAATTCAACGACCTCAACTTTGAAAAACATCAATAACTTGAACTGCAACCTCAACTTTGAAAAATACAAAAAAGTTCAAGAAACATCATTGATAACCCCAATAAATTCAACAAGATCCTTAACATTGAAAAACATCAAAATATTCAACAACAAAGTCAACTTTGAAAACATAAACAAATTCAAAAACCTCAACATGGAAAAGCACCAACAAATTCAACAACAACCTCAACTTTGAAAAACACCAACAAATTCAACAACCTCCACTTTGAAAAACACCAACATATTCAACTGCAACCTCAACTTTGAAAAATACAAAAAAATTCAAGAAAAATCATTGATAACACCAATAAATTCAACAAGATCCTTAATTTTGAAAATCACCAATAAATTCAACAACAACCTCAACAATGAAAAACATCAAAAAATTCAACAACAACAACCTCAACAATGAAAAACACCAAATAATTCAACAACAATCTCAATATTCAAAACACCAACAAAATCAACAACAACATCAACATTCGAAAATACCAACAAATTCAACAACAACCTCAATATTGTAAATCACAAACAAATTTAACAACAACCTCAACAATGAAAAACATCAAAAATTCAATAACAACAACCACAACAATCAAAAACACCAACAAATTCAACAACCTCAATATTGAAAAACACCAACAAATTCAACAACAAACTCAACATTGAAAATCACCAAAAAATTCAACAACAACCTCAACATTGAAAAACTCCAACAATTTCAACCACAACCTCAACATTGAAAAACTCCAACAATTTCAACAACAACCTCAACAATGAAAAACAAAAAAAATTCAACAACAAACTCAACATTGAAAATTATGAACAAATTCAACAACATCCTCAACAAAGAAAAACATCAATAAATTCAACAACAACCTCAACATTCAAAAACAACAACAAATTCAACATAAAACTCATCAACGAAAAACACCATAAAATTCAACAACAACCACAACTTTGAAAAAAACCAAGAATCTCAACAACCTCAACATTGAGAAACACGAACAAATTGAACTGCAACCTCAACTTCGAAAAATACAATAAGTTTCAAAAAATAAACATTGAATACACCAATAAATTCAACAAAAACCTCAATATTGAAAATCACCAAAAAATTCAAGAACAACCTCAACATTGAAGAACACCAAAATATTCAACAAAAACCTTAACTTTGAAAAACACCACCAAATTCAAAAACCTCAACATGGAAAAACACCAACAAATTCAACTACAACCTCAACATGGAAAAACACCAACAAATTCAACAACAAGCTCAACAATGAAAAACAACAACAAATTCAACAAAAACCTCAACAATGAAAAACACCAAAAAATTCATCAACAACCTCAACATTCAAAGATACCAAATGAGTCAACAACAACCTCAACATTGAAAAACTCCAACAATTTCAACAACAATCTCAACAATGAAAAACACCAAAAGCTTCAGCAACAAATTCAACATTGAAAATAACCAACACATTCAACAACAACCTCAACAATGAAAAACATGAATAAATTCTAAAACAACCTCAACATTCAAAAACAACAACAAATTCAACCAAAAACTCAACAATGAAAAACACCAAAATATTCAACAACAAAGTCAACTTTGAAAACATAAACAAATTCAAAAACCTCAACATGGAAAAGCACCAACAAATTCAACAACAACCTCAACTTTGAAAAACACCAACAAATTCAACAACCTCTACTTTGAAAAACACCAACATATTCAACTGCAACCTGAACTTTGAAAAATACAAAAAAGTTCAAGAAAAATAATTGATAACACCAATAAATTCAACAAGATCCTTAATATTGAAAATCACCAATAAATTCAACAACAACCTCAACAATGAAAAACATCAAAAATTTCAACAACAACAACCTCAACAATGAAAAACGCCAAATAATTCAACAACAATCTCAATATTCAAAACACCAACAAAATCAACAACAACATCAACATTCGAAAATACCAACAAATTCAACAACAACCTCAACAATGAAAAACACCAAAAAATTCAACATCAACCTCAACATTCAAAAACACCAAAAAAATTCAACAACAACCTCAGCAATGAAAAACAACAAACAATTCAACAACAACGACCTCAACATTGAAAAACATCAAAAAATTCTTCAACAACCTCAGCAATGAAAAACAGGAATAAATTCAACAACAACGATCTCAACAATGAAAAATACCAAAAGATTCAACAAAAACCTCAACATTGAAAACTCCAACAATTTCAAACACAACCTCAACACTGAAAAACTCCAGCAATTTCAACAACAACCTCAACAATGAAAAACACCAAAAAATTCATCAACAACCTCAACATTCAAAAACAACAACAAATTCAACATAAAACTCAACAACGAAAAACACTAAAAAATTCAACAACAACCTCAACTTTGAATGAAACCAAGAATCTCAACAACCTCAACATTGAGAAACACGAACAAATTCAACTGCAACCTCAACTTTGAAAAATACAATAAGATTAAAAAAAAAACATGAATACACCAATAAATTCAACAACAACCTCAATATTGAAAATCAACAAAAAATTCAAGAACAACCTCAACATTGAAGAACACCAAAATATTCAACAAAAACCTCAACTTTGAAAAACACCACCAAATTCAAAAACCTCAACATGGAAAAACACCAACAAATTCAACTACAACCTCAATATTGAAAATCACCAACAAATTCAACAACAACCTCAACAATGAAAAACACTAGCAAATTCAACAAAAACCTCAATAATGAAAAACACCAAAAAATTCATCAACAACCTCAACATTCAAAAATACCAAATGATTGAACAACAACCTCAACATTGAAAAACTCCAACAATTTCAACAACTTTCTCAACAATGAAAAACACCAAAAAATTCAACAACAAATTCAACATTGAAAATAACCAACAAATTCAACAACAACCACAACAATGAAAAACGTCAATAAATTCAAAAACAACCTCAACAATCAAAAACAACAACAAATTCAACAAAAAAACTCAACAATGAAAAACACCAAAAAATTCAACAACAACCTCAACTTTGAAATTCACCAAAAAATTCAACAACCTCAACATTGAGAATCACCAACAAATTCAAATGCAACCTCAACTTTGAAAAATGCAAAAAGATTCAAAAAAAATCATTGAATACACCAATAAATTCAACAACAACCTCAACAATGAAAAACACCATCAAATTCAAAAACCTCAACATGGAAAAACACCAACAAATTCAACTACAACCTCAATATTGAAAACCACCAACAAATTCAACAACAACCTCAACACTGAAAAAAAGCAACAAATTCAACAGAAATCTCAACAATGAAAACCACCAAAAAATTCATCAACAGCTTCAACATTCAAAAACACCAACAAATTCTAAAACAACCTCAACAATGAAAAACAACAAAAAATTCAACAAAAAACTCAACGTTCAAAAACACCAACAAATTCATCAAAAACCTCAACAATTAAAAACACCAAATAATTCAACAACAACGTCAACTTTGAAAAACACCAATAAATTCAACAACATCAACATCGAAAATCATCAACAAATTCAGCAACAACCTCAGCAATGAAAAACATCAAAAAATTCAACAAGAAACTCAACAAACTCAAAATTGAAAATCACCATCAAAATCAACAGAAATCTCAACATTGAAAAACATCAAAAAATGCAACAACAACCTCAACATTCCAAAACACAAACAAATTCAACAAAAACCTCAACAATGAAAACACCAAAAAATTCAACAACAATCTCAACTTTGAAAAAAACCAACAAATTCAACAACATCAACATTCAAAAACATCAACAAATTAAATTGCAAAATCAACTTTGAAAAATACAAAATTTTTTAAAAAAACATTGGTAACACCAATAAATTCAACAACAACCTCAATATTGAAAATCACCAACAAATTCATCAACAACCTCAGCAATGAAAACAGGCAAACAATTCAACAACAACGAACTCAACAATGAAAAACACCAAATAATTCAACAAGAACCTCAACATTGAAAATCTCCAACAATTTCAGCAACAACCTCAACAATGAAAAACACCACAAAATTCAACAACAACCTCAGTATTCAAAATCACCAACAAATTTAACAACAACCTCAACAATGAAAAACATCAAAAAATTCAACAACAACAACGTCAACAATGGAAAACACCAAACAATTCAACACCAACCTCAACATTCAAAAACAACAACAAATTCAACAACAACCTCAACAATGAAAAACACCAACAAATTCAAAAACCTCAACATGGAAAATCACCAACAAATTCAACAACAACCTCAACAATGAAAAACACCAAAAAATTCATAACAACCTCAACATTCAAAAAGAACAACAAATTCAACAAAAGCCTCAACAATGAAAAACACCAAAAAATTCAACAACAACCTCACCATTGAAAAACACCAACAAATTCAACAACAACCTCAATATTGAAAATCACCAACAAATTCATCAACAACCTCAGCAATGAAAACAGGCAAACAATTCAACAACAACGACCTTAACAATGAAAAACACCAAATAATTCATCAAGAACCTCAACATTGAAAAACTCCAACAGTTTCAACAACAACCTCAACAATTATAAACACCAAAAAATTCAACAACAACCTCAGTATTGAAAATCACCAACAAATTTAACAACAACCTCAAACTTGAAAACATAAACAAATTCAAAAACATTCAACATGGAAAAACGCCAACTAATTCAACAACAACCTCAATATTGTAAATCACCAACAAATTTAACAACAACCTCAACAATGAAAAACATCAAAAAATTCAACAACAACAACGTCAACAATGGAAAACACCAAACAATTCAACACCAACATCAACATTAAAAAACAACAACAAATTCAACAACAACCTCAACAATGAAAAAGAACAAAAAATTCAACAACAACCTCAACATTCAAAAACACCAACAAATTCAACAGCAACCTCAACATTGAAAAACTCCAACAAATTCAACAACAACCTCAACAATGAAAAACGCCAAAAAAATTCAACAACTATCTCAACTTTGAAAAACACCAACAAATTCAACAACCTCAACATTGAAAAACACCAACAAATTTAATAACAACCTCAACTTTGAAAAATTAAAAAATGATCATAGAAATCCATTGATGACACCAATAAATTCAAAACCCTCTAGATTGAAAATCACCAACAAATTCAACAACAACCTCAGCAATGAAGAACATCAAAAAATTCAACAAGAACCTCAAGAATTAAAAACACCAACATATTCAACTACAACCTCAATATTGAAAATCACAAACAAATTCAACAACAACCTGAACAATGAAAAACACCAACGTATTCAACAAAAACGTCAACATTAAAAAACACCAAAAGATTCAACAACCTCAGTTTTGAAAAATGCCAATAGATTTAACAACCTCAACATTCAAATACACCAACAAATTCAACAACAACCTTAGCTTTGAAAATCACCAACAAATTTAACAACAACCTCAACAATGAAAAACATCAAATAATTCAACAACAACAACCTCAACAATGAAAAGCACCAAGCAATTCAACACCAACCACAACATTCAAATACAACAACAAATTCAACAACAACCTCATCAATGAAAAACAACAAAAAATTCAACAACAACCTCAACATTCAAAAACACCAACAAATTCAACAAAAACCTCAACAATTAAAAACACCAAAAAATTCAACAACAACATCAACTTTAAAAACACCAACAAATTCAACAACCTCAACATTGAAAAACACCAACAAATTCAACAACCTCAACATTGAAAAACACCAACAAATTCAACAAAACCTCAACATTGAAAAACTCCAACAAATTCAACAACAACCTCAACATTAAGAAACACCAACAAATTCAACAATAACCTCAACAATGAAAAACACCAAAAAATTCATCAACAACCTCAACATTCAAAAACACCAAATAATTCAACAAAAACCTCAACAATGAAAAACACCAAAAAATTCAACAACAACCTCAACTTTGGAAAGCACCAACAAATTCAACAACCTCAACATTGAAAAACACCAACAAATTCAACTGCAACCTCAACTTTGAAAAATACAAAAAAGATTAAAAAAACCATTGATAAGACCAATAAATTCAACAACCTCAACATTGAAAATCACCAACAAATTCAACATCAACCTCAGCAATGAAAAAAAACAACAATTCAACAACAACCTCAAAAATGAAAAACACCAACAAATTCAACATGTACCGCAACAATGAAAAACACCTGAAAATTCAACAACAAACTCAAAATTGAAAATGACCATCAAATTCAACAAAAATCTCAACATTGAAAAACATCAAAATATACAACAACAACCGCAACATTCCAAAACACCAAGAAATACAACAAAAACCTCAACAATGAAAACACCAAAAAATTCAACAACAACCTCAACTTTGAAAAACACCAACAAATTCAACAACCTCAACATTGAAAAACACCAACAAATTCAACAACAACCTCAACATTCAAAAACACCAACAAATTCAACAAAAACCTCAACACTGAAAAACATCAAAACATTCAACAACAACCTCAACTTTGAAAAACACCAACAAATTCAACTGCAACCTCAACTTTGAAAAATACATAAAAGAAGAAGGAAAATCATTGATAACACGAATAAATTCAACAAGATCCTTAATATTGAAAATCACAAAAAATTCAACAACAACCTCAGCAATGAAAAACACAAAATAATTCAACAACAATCTCAATGTTCAAAACACCAACAAATTCAACAACAACCTCAACAATGAAAAACACCAACAAATTAAACAACAACCTCAGCAATGAAAAACAACAAACAATTCAACAACAACGACCTCAACAATGAAAAACACCAAAAAATTCATCAACAACCTCAGCAATGAAAAACATAAATGAATTCAACAACAACGATCTCATCAAAGAAAAATACCAAAAGATTCATCAACAACCTCAACACTGAAAAAGCCCAACAATTTCAACAACAACCTCAACAATAATAAACACCAAAAAATTCAACAACGAACTCAACAATGAAATTCACCAAAAAATTCATCAACAACCTCAACAATGAAAAACATCAAAAAATTAAACAACAACCTCAACATTCAAAAACAACAACAAATTCAACAAAAAACTCAACTATGAAAAACACCAAAAAATTCAACAACAGCCTCAACTTTGAAAAACACCAAAAAATTCAACAACCTCAACATTGAGAAACACCAACAAATACAACTGCAACCTCAACTTTGAAAAATACAATAAGATTCAAAAAAAAAATTGAATACACCAATAAATTTAACAAAAACCTCAATATTGGAAATCACCAAGAAATTCAAGAACAACCTCAACATTGAAGAACACCAAAATATTCAACAACAACCTCAACTTTGAAAAACACCAACAAATTTAAAAATCCCAACATGGAAAAACACCAACAAATTCAACTGCAACCTCAATATTGAAAATCACCAACAAATTCAACAACAACCTCAACAATGAAAAACACCAACAAATTCATAACAACCTCAACATTCAAAAAGAACAACAAATTCAACTAAAGCCTCAACAATGAAAAACACCAAAAAATTCAACAACAACCTCACCATTGAAAAACACCAACAAATTCAACAACAACCTCAACATTCAAGAACACCAACAAATTCAAAAAAAACCTCAACAATGAAAAACACCAAAAAATTCAACAACAAACTCAACATTGAAAATAACTAACAAATTCAACAACAACCTCAACAATGAAAGAAATCACTAAATTCAACAACAACCTCAACATTCAAAAGCAACAACAAATTCAACAAAAATCTCAACCATGAAAAAGACGAAAAAATTCAACAACAAACTCAACTTTGAATAACACCAACAAATTCAACAACCTCAACGTTGAAAAACTCTTACAAATTCAACAACATCCTCAAAATTGAAAAACTCCAACAAATTCATCAGTAACCTCAACAGTGAAAAACAACAAAAAATTCAACAGCAACCTCAACATTCAAAAACACCAAAAAATTCAACAAAAACCTCAACAATTAAAAACACCAAAAAATTCAACAACAACCACAATATTGAACATCACCAACAAATTTAACAACAACCGCAACTTTGAAAACATAAACAAATTCAAAAACCTCACCATGGAAAAACACCAACAAATTCAACAACAACCTCAATATTGAAAATCACCAACAAATTTAACAACAACCTCAACAATGAAAAACATCAAAAAATTCAACAACAACAACGTCAAGAATGGAAAACACCAAACAATTCAACACCAACCTCAACATTCAAAAACAACAACAAATTCAACAACAACCTCAACAATGAAAAACACCAAAAAATTCAACAACAACCTCAACATTCAAAAAAACCAACAAATTTAACAAAACCTCAACAATTATAAACACCAAAAAATTCAAGAACAACGTCAACTTTAATAACACCAAGAAATTCAACAACCTCAACTTTGAAAACACCAACAAATTCAACAACCTCAACTTTGAACAACACCAACAAATTCAACTGCAACCTCAACTTTGAAAAATACAAAAAAGTTCAAGAAAAATCATTGATAACATCAATAAATTCAACAAGATCCTTAACATTGAATAACGCCAAAATATTCAACAACAACCTCAACTTTTAAAACATAAACAAATTCAAAAACCTCAACATGGAAAAGCACCAACAAATTCAACAACAACCTCAATATTGAAAATCACCAACAAATTTAACAACAACATTAACAATGAAAAACATCAAAAAATTCAACAACAACAACGTTAGCAATGAAAAACACCAAACAATTCAACACCAACCTCAACATTCAAAAACCCGAGCAAATTCAACAACCTCAACATTGAAAAACATCAACAAATTCAACAACAACCTCAACTTTGAAAAATACAAAACTGATCAAAAAAAACCATTGATGACACCAATAACCATTGATGACACCAAGATATTCAACAACCTCAACATTGAAAATCACCAACAAATTCAACAACAACCTCAGCAACGAAAAACGTCAAAAAATTCAACAAGAACCTCAAGAATGAAAAACACCAACAAATTCAACTACAACCTCAATATTGAAAATCACCAACAAATTCAACAACAACCTCAACAATGAAAAACACCAACGTATTCAACAAAAACGTCAACAATGAAAAACACAAAAAATTCAACAACCTCAATTTTGAAAAATGCCATTAGATTTAACAACCTCAACATTCAAAGACACCAACAAATTCAAGAAAAACCTCAACAATGAAAAACACCAAACAATTCAACACCAACCTCAACATTCAAAAACAACAACAAATTCAACAACAACCTCAACAATGAAAAACAGCAACAAATTCAATAACAACCTCAACATTCAAAAACACCAACAAATTCAACAAAAACCTCAACAATTAAAAACACCAATAAATTGAACAACAACGTCAACTTTAAAAACACCAACAACTTCAACAACCTCAACGTTGAAAAACACCAACAAATTCAACAACCTCAACTTTGAAAAACACCAACAAATTCAACTGCAACCTCAACTTTGAAAAATACAAAAAAGTTCAAGAAAAATCATTGATAACACCAATAAATTCAACAACATCCTTAACATTGAAAAACACCAAAATATTCAACAACAACCTCAACTTTGAAAACATAAACAAATTCAAAAACCTCAACATGGAAAAGAACCAATAAATTCAACAACAACCTCAATATTGAAAATCACCAACAAATTTAACAACAACCTCAACAATGAAAAACATCAAAAAATTCAACAACAACAACGTCAACAATGAAAAACACCAAACAATTCAAAACCAACCTCAACATTCAAAAAGACCAACAAATTCAACAACCTCAACATTGAAAAACACCAACAAATTCAACAACAACCTCAACTTTGAAAAATTAAAAAATGATCAAAGAAATCCATTGATAACACCAATAAATTCAAAAACCTCTGGATTGAAAATCACCAACAAATTCAACAACAACCTCAGCAATGAAGAACATCAAAAAATTCATCAAGAACCTCAAGACTGAAAAACACCAACGTATTCAACGAAAACCTCAATATTGAAAATCACAAACTAATTCAACAACAACCTGAACAATGAAAAACACCAACGTATTCAACAAAAACGTCAACAATGAAAAACACCAAAAGATTCAACAACCTCAGTTTTGAAAAGTGCCAAAAGATTTAACAACCTCAACATTCAAATACACCAACAAATTCAACAAAAACCTCAACAATTAAAAACACCAAAATATTCAAGAACAACGTCAACTTTAAAAACACCAACAAATTCAACAACCTCAACATTGAAAAACACCAACAAATTCAACAACCTCAACATTGAAAAACACCAACAAATTCAACAAAACCTCAACATTGAAAAGCTCCAACAAATTCAACAACAACCACAACAATGAAAAGCACCAAAAAATTCAACAACAACCTCAACATTAAGAAACACCAACAAATTCAACAATAACCTCAACAATGAAAAACACCAAAAAATTCATCAACAACCTCAACATTCAAAAACACCAAATAATTCAACAAAAACCTCAACAATGAAAAACACCAAAAAATTCAACTACAACCACAACTTTGGAAAGCACCAACAAATTCAACAACCTCAACATTGAAAAACACCAACAAATTCAACTGCAACCTCAACTTTGAAAAATACAAAAAAGATAAAAAAAACCATTGATAAGACCAATAAATTCAACAACCTCAACATTGAAAATCACCAACAAATTCAACATCAACCTCAGCAATGAAAAAAACCAACAATTCAACAACAACCTCAAAAATGAAAAACACCAACAAATTCAACAAGTACCGCAACAATGAAAAACACCTGAAAATTCAACAACAAACTCAAAATTGAAAATGATCATCATATTCAACAAAAATCTCAACATTGAATAACATCAAAATATACAACAACAACCTCAACATTCCAAAACACCAAGAAATTCAACAAAAACCTCAACAATGAAAACATCAAAAAATTCAACAACAACCTCAACTTTGAAAAACACCAACAAATTCAACAACCTCAACATTGAAAAACACCAACAAATTCAACAACAACCTCAACATTCAAAAACACCAACAAATTCAACAAAAACCTCAACATTGAAAAACATCAAAACATTCAACAACAACCTCAACTTTGAAAAACACCAACAACTTCAACTGCAACGTCAACTTTGAAAAATACATAAAAGAACAAGAAAAATCATTGATAACACGAATAAATTCAACAAGATCCTTAATATTGAAAATCACCAACAAATTCAAAAAAAACCTCAACAATAAAAAACAACAAAAAATTCAACAACAAACTCAACATTGAAAATAACTAACAAATTCAAGAACAACTTCAACAATGAAAGACATCACTAAATTCAACAACAACCTCAACATTCAAAAACAACACCAAATTCAACAAAAAATTCAACCATGAAAAACACCAATAAATTCAACAACAACCTCAACTTTGAAAAACACCAACAAATTCAACAACCTCAACGTTTAAAAACTCTTACAAATTCAACAACATCCTCAAAATTGAAAAACACCAAAAAATTCAACAGCAACCTCAACATTCAAAAACACCAAAAAATTCAACAAAAACCTCAACAATTAAAAACACCAAAAAATTCAACAACAACCTCAATATTGAACATCACCAACAAATTTAACTACAACCGCAACTTTGAAAACATAAACAAATTCAAAAACCTCAACATGGAAAGACACCAACAAATTCAACAACAACCTCAATACTGAAAATCACCAACAAATTTAACAACAACCTCAACAATGAAAAACATCAAAAAATTCAACAACAACAACGTCAACAATGGAAAACACCAAACAATTCAACACCAACCTCAACATTCAAAAACAACAACAAATTCAACAACAACCTCAACAATGAAAAACACCAAAAAATTCAACAACAACCTCAACATTCAAAAAAACCAACAAATTTAACAAAACCTCAACAATTATAAACACCAAAAAATTCAAGAACAACGTCAACTTTAAAAACACCAACAAATTCAACAACAACCTCAACATTGAAAAACATCAAAAAATTCAACAACAACCTCAACTTTGAAAAACACCAACAAATTCAACAACCTCAACTTTGAACAACACCAACAAATTCAACTGCAACCTCAACTTTGAAAAATACAAAAAAGTTCAAGAAAAATCATTGATAACATCAATAAATTCAACAAGATCCTTAACATTGAATAACGCCAAAATATTCAACAACAACCTCAACTTTTAAAACATAAACAAATTCAAAAACCTCAACATGGAAAAGCACCAACAAATTCAACAACAACCTCAATATTGAAAATCACCAACAAATTTAAAAACAACATTAACAATGAAAAACATCAAAAAATTCAACAACAACAACGTTAGCAATGAAAAACACCAAACAATTCAACACCAACCTCAACATTCAAAAACAACTACAAATTCAACAACAACCTCAACAATGACAAACACCAAAAAATTCAACAACAACGTCAACATCCAAAAACCCGAGCAAATTCAACAACCTCAACATTGAAAAACATCAACAAATTCAACAACAACCTCAACTTTGAAAAATACAAAACTGATCAAAAAAAACCATTGATGACACCAATAAATTCAACAACCTCAACATTGAAAATCACCAACAAATTCAACAACAACCTCAGCAATGAAAAACATCAAAAAATTCAACAAGAACCTCAAGAATGAAAAACACCAACAAATTCAACTACAACCTCAATATTGAAAGTCACCAACAAATTCAACAACAACCTCAACAATGAAAAACACCAACGTATTCAACAAAAACGTCAACAATGAAAAACACAAAATATTCAACAACCTCAATTTTGAAAAAAGCCATTAGATTTAACAACCTCAACATTCAAAGACACCAACAAATTCAAGAAAAACCTCAACAATGAAAAACACCAAACAATTCAGCTCCAACCTCAACATTCGAAAACAACAACAAATTCAACAACAACCTCAACAATGAAAATTAGCAACAAATTCAATAACAACGTCAACATTCAAAAACACCAACAAATTGAACAAAAACCTCAACAATTGAAAACACCAAAAATTTGAACAACAACGTCAACTTTAAAAACACCAACAACTTCAACAACCTCAACGTTGCAAAACACCAACAAATTCAACGACACTTCAACATTGAAAAACTCCAACAAATTCAACAACAACCTCAACAATGAAAAGCACCAACAAATTGAAGAACAACCTCAACATTGAGAAACACCAACAAATTCAACATAAACCTCAACAATGAAAAACGCCAAAAAATTCAACAACAACGTCAACTTTAAAAACACCAACAAATTCAACAACCTCAACATTGAAAAACACCAACAAATACAACAACAACCTCAAAATTGAAAAACTCCAACAAATTCAACAACAACCTCATCAATGAAAAGCACCAAAAAATTCAACAACAACCTCAACATTCAGAAACACCAACAAATTCAACAAAAACCTCAGCAATGAAAAAAACCCAAAATTCATCAACAACCTCAAGAATGAAAAACACCAACAAATTCAACAAGTATCGCAACAATTAAAAACACCAAAAAATTCAACAACAAACACAAAATTGAAAATAACCATCAAATTCAACCAAAATCTCTGCATTGAAAAACATCAAAAAATACAACAACAACCTCAACATTCCAAAAAACCAAAAAATTCAACTAAAACCTCAACAATGAAAACACCAAAAAATTCAACAACAATCACAACTTTGAAAAACACCAACAAATTCAACAATATCAACATTGAAAAACACCAACAAATTAAAATGCAAACTCAACTTTGAAAAATACAAAAAAGTTTAAAAAAAAACATTGATAACACCAATAAATTCAACAACAACCTTAATATTGAAAATCACCCGCAAATTCATCAACAACCTCAACAATGAAAAACAGCAAACAATTCAACAACACCGATCTCAACAATGAAAAATAACAAAAAATTCAACAACAACCTCAACATTGAAAAACTCCAACAATTTCAACAACAACTCAACAATGAAACATACCAAAAAATTCAGCAACAAACTCAACATTGAAAATCACCAACAAATTCAATAACAACCTCAACAATGAAAAACATGAACAAATTCAACAACAACCTCAACATTCAAAATCAACAACAAATTCAACAAAAAACTGATCAATGAAAAACACCAAAAAATTCAACAACAACCTCAACTTTGAAAATCACCCAAAAAATCAACAAAAACCTCAACAATGAAAAACACCAAAAAATTCATCAACAACCTCAACATTCAAAATCAACAACCAATTCAACAAAAAACACAACAATGAAAAACACCAAAAAATTCAACAACAACCTCAACTTTGAAAAACACCAACAAATTCAACAACAACGTCAACATTCAAAAACACGAACAAATTCAACAAAAACCTCAACATTGAAAATCACCAAAAAATTCAACAACAACCTCAACTTTGAAAAATACAAAAAAGTTCAAGAAAAATCATTGTCAACACCAAAAATTCAACAAGAACCTCAATAATGAAAATCAACAATAAATTCATCAAAAACCTCAACAATGAAAAACATCACAAAATTCAACAACAACCTCAACAATGAAAAACGCCAAATAATTCAACAACAATCTCAACATTCAAAACACCAACAAATTGAACAACAACCTCAACATTCGAAAACACCAACAAATTCAACAACAACCTCAACAATGAAAGCAACAAAAAATTCAACAACAACCTCAACATTCAATAACACCAACAAATTCAACAACAACCTCAGCAATGATAAACAGCAAACAATTCAACACAACGACCTCAACATTGAAAAATACCAAAAAATTCAACAACAACCTCAACATTGAAAAACTCCAACAATTTCAACAACAACCTCAACAATGAAAAACACCAAAAAATTCAACGGCAAACCTCAACATGGAAAAACACTAACAATTTCAACCACAACCTCAATATTGAAAATCACCAACAAATTCAACAAAAACCACAACAATGAAAAACACCAAATAATTCAACAACAATCTCAACTTTTAAAACACCAACAAATTCAACAACAACGTCAACAATGAAAAACAACAAAAAATTCAACAACAACCTCAACATTCAAAAACACCGACAAATTCAACATCAACCTCAGCAATGAAAAACAGTAAACAATTCAACAACAATGACCTCAACAATGAAAAACACCAAAAAAATTCATCAACAACCTCAGCAATGAAAAACAGGAATAAATTCAGAAACAACGATCTCAACAATGAAATATACCAAAAGATTCAACAACAAACTCAACATTGAAAATCACCAACAAATTCAAAAACAACCTCAACAATGAAGAACACCAATAAATTCAACAACAAACTCAACATTGAAATTCACCAACAAATTCAACAACAACCTCAACAAGGAAAAACATCAATAAATTCAACAACAACCTCAACATTCAAAAAGAACAACAAATTCAACATAAAACTCAACAATGAGATACACCAAAAAATTCAACAACAACCTCAACTTTGAAAAACACCAAAAAATTCAACAACCTCAACATTGAGAAACACCAACAAATTCAACTGCAACCTCAACTATGAAAAATGCAAAAGATTAAAAAAAAAACATTGAATACACTAAGAAATTCAACAGCAACCTCAATATTGAAAATCAGCAAAAAATTCAACAACAACCTCAACATTGAAAAACACCAAAATATTCAACAACATCCTCAACTTTGAAAAACACCAACAAATTCAAAAACTTCAACATGGAAAAACAACCAACAAATTCAACTATAACCTCAATATTGAAAATCACCAACAAATTCAACAATAACCTCTAAAATGAAAAACATCAACAAATTCAACAAAAACCTCAACAATGAAAAACACCAAAATATTCAACAACAACCTCATTTTTGAAAAACACCAACAGATTTAACAACCTCAACATTCAAATACACCAACAAATTCAACATGAAACTCAGCTTTGAAAAACACCAGCAAAATCAACAACATAAACATTGAAAAACACCATCAAATTCAACAACAACCTCAATATTGAAAATCACCAACAAATTTAACAACAACCTCAACAATTAAAAACATCAAAAAATTCAACAACAACAACAACAACAATGAAAAACACCAAACAATTCAACAACAACCTCAACATTCAAAAACACCAACAATTTCAACCACAACCTCGTCAATGAAAAACATCAAAAAATTCATCAACAACCTCAACATTCAAAAACACTAACAAATTCAACAAAAACCTCAACAATTAAAAAACCAAAAAATTCAACAAAAACGTCAACTTTGAAAAATACCAACAAGTTCAACAACCTCAACATTGAAAAACACCAACAAATTCAACAACAACCACAGCAATCAAAAACAGCAACAAATTCAATTACAACCTCAGCAATGAAAAACACACAAAAATTCAACAACAACCTCAACATTCAAAAACACCAACAGTTTCAACAAAAACCTCAACAATGAAAAACACCAAAAAAATCAACAACAACCTCAACATTGAAAAACTCCAACAATTTCATAAAACAAACTCAACATTGAAAATCACCAACAAATTCAACAACAACCTCAACAATGATAAACATCAAAAAATTCAACAACAACTTCAACATTCAAAAACAACAACAAATTCAACAAAAAACTCAACAATGAAAAACACCAAAAAATTCAACAACAACCTCAACTTTGAAAAAAACCAAAAAATTCAACAACCTCAACATTGAGAAACAGCAACAAATTGAACTGCAACCTCAACTTAGAAAAATACAAAAAGATTCAAAAAAAACAGTGAATACAACAATGAATTGAACCACAATCTCAATATTGAAAATCACCAAAAAATTCAACAACAACCTCAACATTGAAAAACACCAATAAATTCAACAACAAACTCAACATTGAAAATCACCAACAAATTCAACTACAACCTCAACAAGGAAAAACATCAATAAATTCAACAACAAACTCAACATTGAGAATCACCAACAAATTCAACAACAACCAGAACAAGGAAAAACATCAATAAATTCAACGACAACCTCAACATTCAAAAACAACAACAAATTCAACAAAAAACTCAACTATGAAAAACACCAAAAAATTCAACAAAAACCTCAACATTGAAAAACACCAAAAAATTCAACAACCTCAACATTGAGAAACACCAACAAATTCAACTGCAACCTCAACTATGAAAAATGCAACAGATTCAAAAAAAAACATTGAATACACTAAGAAATTCAACAACAACCTCAATATTGAAAATCAGCAAAAAATTCAACAACAACCTCAACATTGAAAAACACCAAAATATTCAACAACATCCTCAACTTTGAAAAACACCAACAAATTCAAAAACCTCAACATGGAAAAATAACCAACAAATTCAACTACAACCTCAATATTGAAAATCACCAACAAATTCAACAACAACCTCAACATTCAAAAACACCAACAAATTCAACAAAAACCTCAACATTGAAAAACATCAAAAAATTCAACAACAACCTCAACTTTGAAAAACACCAGCAAATTCAACTGCAACCACAACTTTGAAAAATACGAAAAAGTTCAAGATAAATCATTGATAACACCAATAAATTCAACAACATCCTTAATTTTGAAAATCACCAATAAATTCAACAACAACCACAACAATGAAAATCATCAAAAAATTCAACAACAACCTCAACAATGAAAAACACCAAATAATTCAACAACAATGTCAATATTCAAAACACCAACAAATTCAACAACAACCTCAACATTCGAAAATACCAACAAATTCAACAACAACGTCAACAATGAAAAACAACAAAAAATTCAACAACAACCTCAACATTCAAAAACACCGACAAATTCAACATCAACCTCAGCAATGAAAAACAGTAAACAATTCAACAACAACGACCTCAACAATGAAAAACACCAAAAAAATTCATCAACAACCTCAGCAATGAAAAACAGGAATAAATTCAAAAACAACGATCTCAACAATGAAAAATACCAAAAGATTCAACAACAAACTCAACATTGAAAATCACCAACAAATTCAAAAACAACCTCAACAATGAAGAACACCAATAAATTCAACAACAAACTCAACATTGAAATTCACCAACAAATTCAACAACAACCTCAACAAGGAAAAACATCAATAAATTCAACAACAACCTCAACATTCAAAAAGAACAACAAATTCAACATAAAACTCAACAATGAGATACACCAAAAAATTCAACAACAACCTCAACATTGAAAAACACCAAAAAATTCAACAACCTCAACATTGAGAAACACCAACAAATTCATCTGCAACCTCAACTATGAAAAATGCAAAAGATTAAAAAAAAAACATTGAATACACTAAGAAATTCAACAGCAACCTCAATATTGAAAATCAGCAAAAAATTCAACAACAACCTCAACATTGAAAAACACCAAAATATTCAACAACATCCTCAACTTTGAAAAACACCAACAAA